>NC_048306.1:58530154-58675174 GCF_013100865.1 Trachemys scripta elegans | reverse complement strand
GGACAGGGAGCAGAGGGGTTTAGATGGGTCAGGAGTTCTGGGGGGGGCTGTCAGGGGGTGGGGGTGTGGATAAGGGTTGGGGCAGTCAGGGGACAGGTAGGGGGTAGGGTCCTAGGGGGCCAGTTAGGATGTGGGGAAGGTCTCAGGAGGGGGCAGTCAGGGGACAAGAGGCAGGGAGGCTTAGGGAGGGGGGGAGTCCTGGGGGGCAGTCAGGGGACAAGGCGTGGGGGGGAGGGTTGGGGGTTCTGAGGGGGCAGGAAGTGGGAGGGAATGGAAGGGGCAGGGGCGGGGCTAGGACAGGATGGGGGCGGGGCCAGGACAGGGGCGGGGCAGGGCGGGGCTCCTCCCGTCCTCTTTTTTGATTGTTGAAATATGGTAACCCTAGTTTTTAAGGCCTCTGTTTTTAAGGCTAGGTCTACACTGGGCGGGGGGGATCGATTTATGATATGCAAATTCAGCTACACAAATAGCGTAGGTGAATTCGACATATCCTATTCGACTTACCCCGCTGTGAGGACGGCAGCAAATCGACCGCCGCGGCTCCCCCGTCGACAGCGCTTACTCCTCCTGACAAGGTGGGAATACGCGCGTCGATTCGGGGATCGATTTATCCGTCTCGATGAGACGCGATAAATTGATTCCCCAAGAGATCGATTTCTACCCGCCAATCTGGGCAGGTAGTGTAGACTAGTCCTAAGTCTGAGGTGTTAACCCTTTGCTTACCAAGGAAAGGGTGATGCTTCTGTACCCCATCACATTGCTTTTAATGAATTAGTTTGTATGATAATAAGTTGCATTCCTATAGCAGCATATGCAGTAGCATCGCCAAAGAGATACTATTTCCCCAAACTATCTCCTGTGTGGTCTAATGTAAGACAGGCCAGAAGCTTTGCATTTCCACTACCCAGCCAACTTTAGAATTGCATTTTCTCACCAAAATGAACATGTTTTTGTAACAAGAAGAGTAAAAACCTAGGCAGAGCTTTACCCACACAAATCAGTTTCCAAATATCTCCTCTTTAAGATGATGCCATTTTTAATTTGCAATCAAACACTCTGCACTTTTCTATCGACTCGAACATTCTTATTTCCTTAATTTTATAAATCATTGCTTTTGACACATGAATTCACAGCATGGTTTGTAAAGGCTTGTGAGAGTTAAGTTATTCTCTATATAAATTACATTATATTTATTATGGCCAGATCATACTAGTAATGTAAAAATATGTATCTGAGGGAAATGCACACCCAGCTATGTGGAAAACATGTGTGAATGCTCCCCTGAAGGAGAATAAGTCACAACAGGCAGAGCTAGTGCAGGAAGGGGCCAAGCAGGTAGCCACCTGCTTAAATGGTGATGTTTATTAAAGAGTTTCAAACCCTACAATAAACAGCATCTTGGCAGACTGAGCAAAAGGTGTCTGGGGCAGAGCTGGTTGGAAGAGGGAAGATTTCATTTTTCAAAGCAGTTTTGAATTTTTCCTGACCATCTTTAGTCTGGGATAACCGTAGCCTCATGGCCAACAGCATAGGGAGGAAGGGTGCTACTCATACCTCTAGTGTCCCCATATGCAAAGCCAGTCACATTCTAGGCAAGGTCACAGGGAGCATCTGCCATGACTGTGGGTTGAAGAGAGAATGTGGGCTGAATGACAAAGGTGACTCTGCAGGTACTCGGAGGCAGGACAGAACGCTTATCCATGTGCTTGCATTGCACACTGGTTGACACTGGGGGCTGCCTCTCTTCTTTCCCCCATGCTCATTTCTCTTTTTGTTGTGTCTGTGACCCAGTTGGCTAGTTCCTCAAGTGGCTGTGTGCAATGCTTCCCTTCTTCGCCCTGCTTTCTGCCTGCATTGGAGCACTCAGTGGCAGCTTGGATTGACATGTTCCCTGTGACAAAGCATGGGCACGGGAGCAACAGGCATTGAAGGGTGCAACCACGCAGCTCCTCCCTTGCATGCTGGACAGCCATACACGCTTGAGGCAAATGGCACAAGCAGATGGTCTTGCTCCCATCCAGGGCTCCCTGTGCAGCTCAGGAGATCAGGCTCCTAAAGTTCAACAAAAGTAGCTAATTTTTATTATTTTAAAACTTTATATTGCAGTAGCAGCAGGGTCCAGCCAGGCCGGAGCCCCATTGTGCTAGGCACTGAACCAACCTCAGCATCTCAACTGCCTGAGTTGGGTGGATTTTTTTGTAAGTACTACAGACAATTGGACCATATAACAGACTCCCACTGTTGATGTGATCAGACAATAATCAGATCAATACAAACGTAATCCTGTGCCTTCCTTCTGTGGCCAGACCTTTTGTAAAGCTGCATTTTCAGTCCAGCTATATAGAAATTGGAGCTCCTGCCTTGGTTATTTTATTAATATTTTGACAAGAGGTGGAAGAGTAGCCTTAGGCTAGTTTTTACTCTCTGCCTCTTTAAGGACTTAATTTGAAGGGATGCTGTCATGCTTGATAGTTGCTGTAGAAGATGACAAAAAACAAGTCAGATTTTAGGCCTGTTTACAAAGCCCATGTAGTTGTTAGTTTTCCCCCCAAAAGGTAAGTGCTACAATATCTATTTAAAAAAAAATCAATAAGCAACTCTACCTTAGGGCCTGAACCCAGATGAAGATGAGCATGGGGTGCAATGTGGTCTAGCAGAGAGACCTGCAGTGGGACTCAGAAAATCTTGGGTCTGTTCATTATGGGCAAGCCAATTTACCTCTCTGTGCTTGTTTCCCCCTTCACACTTCATGTCATCTTTAAACTGTCCTTGCACCAAAGAGTATCTGTATTGTGCCTAGCGCAATGGGGCCTTGCTCTGTATTGAAGCCTCTAGACACTATGGGGGTAATACAAATATTAATCCAAAACCCAGTGAAGTCTATGGCTTCAAAGACTCCCATTGACTTCAGTGGCCTTTTCATCAAGCTGTAAATGAGTAACCCTATTTTAAAAAAAAATGCACTGTTCACACTCATGGAGAGAGAGCAAATGAGGAAACTGATTTCAGTTTCAAGATTCCAAGGAGTGATTATAGACCAGGGGTCGGCAACCTTTCAGAAGTGGGGTGCCGAGTCTTCATTTATTCACTCTAATTTAAGGTTTCGCATGCCAGTAATACATTTTAATGTTTTTAGAAGGTCTCTTTCTATAAGTTTATAATATATAACTAAACTATTGTTGTATGTAAAGTAAATAAGGTTTTTAAAATGTTTAAGAAGCTTCATTTAAAATGCAGAGCCCCTTGAACCAGTGGCCAGGACCCAGGCAGTGTGAGTGCTACTGAAAATCAGCTTGTGTGCTACTTTCGGCACGCGTGCCATAGGTTGCCTACTCCTGTTATAGACAATAAATAAAATGTGACTTTAAAAAATGATGAAGGGTACCTCCATACCCTTTTAAAGCATTTAATATATTCAGAGGTCAATCTAATATTCTGTAGTATGGGCAACCCAGATGTTACTGAGCATAACAACTGAGAAGGCACAATGACAATTTTATTTTAGTTTGTCCTATAAGCAGCTTTGGGATTATATTACAGAAAGCTCTGCTGTCCCTGGATTTTATGCACTCGCATTAAAACCAAGAGATTCCAGGAAGTGGCCGAGTTCTTGTATCACTGATCATTTGTCATGTTCGTCCATGAAGAATATGTGGAAGAGAGCAAGACAGTAGTTATGGCTTAAATCGTCTGAGCATGCAGAGAGCTGTCTTCCCCAATTACTTTGAAAATTAGTCTGCAGTCTAAGCAGGCTTCACAGGCACTAACTCCCAGGGCTTTCAAGACACTGATTGCCTAAACAAGGTAAAAAAAAACAACAAACAAACACAAACTGTCATGTTTTTTCAGGGCTCACGGCCCAGTTTTCCTCCCCACTCTCTCCATCAGAGTCTGAAGCACCATTTGGAACTGGAAATATAGTCGTAAAATAATTCTAGTAATAAATATTAAGATATTGGATCAGCTGGGGTAGTCTAGTGCAGGGATTCTCAAACTTCATTGTACCGCAACCCCCTTCTGACAACAAAAATTACTGCACAACTCCAGGAGGGGAACCGAAGCCTGAGCCCGCCTGAGCCCCACTGTCCCAGGTGGGGGGGGGGCCAAAGCCAAAGGGTTTCAGCCCCAGGAAAAGGGCCTGTTAGCTCAGCCCCGTCAGCCAGCGTTGAAGCCCTCGGGCTTTGGCTTTGGCCCCAGATGGTGGGGCTTGGGTTTTGGTTTCGGCCCTGTGTTCCAGCAAGTCTAAGCGAACCCTGGTGACCCCAATAAAACGGAGTCATGACCCACTTTGGGGTCTCGACCCACAGTTTGAGAACCGCTGATCTAGTGTACTGAACGTGGGGAGTCAGGAGCCCTGGGTTCTGTTCCAGACCCTGCTACTGCCTTGGGGCAAGGTGGGACCCCTTGCTCACACTGGTGAGTAGCTACTTACTGAGGTAGTCTCAGTGGTTTCAGTAGGACAACTCTAGTGAGTAACCACACACCAGTGTGAGTAAAAGGTGCACCACCTGGTCTTCAGTGCAGGACTTTAGACATCACATAAGGCACAGTTTCAGTTACCATGTCTTTAAAATGGAGGATACTATGCTTATTCACTTCATCAGGGAATGCTGCTACGTAACCAGCGATCACGTGGTAGCCAACAGCTTCGATGGCACAATAAGATCACTAATAATTGACATAAACTGAATATCCAGCCAGACTCCCTTAAGGACCTAGCTGGAGATTGACCCGGGTGGCATTTGGTCTGCAGGAGGGGTTCTTCCCTTTGAAATTTGCCAGGTACCAAGAGATCTGTGGATGAAAAGCTTTTAAGTATTAATCCAATTTCCAATGTAAAGTTTTCTGTGGAAACCCCCACTTTCCAGAGCATTGCAACACATCAGCACCTCACGGTGTGAGGTGCTCAGACTGCAAACACTCTTCTTGAAAGCTCACAAGGTGTTACCAAAAGTTATTTAGGAAATCCGTCCATGACCCTGGTGCTCGGCTTTCCTCTGCCAGCCTTGTTCTAATGCCTACCATGTGCTAGATCAGGGGTGGGCAAACTACGGCTCGCGGTCCACTTCCGGCCCATCAGATGTTTTCATCCGGCCCTCGAGCTCCCACCGGGGAGCGGGGTAGTGGGCTTGCCCTGCTGCGCCCGCCTGGCGCTCCCCAGCCCCCGACTCACAATTCCCTTGATGAGCACCATCTTCTGGCATGCAGAGCCACACTGCGCAGGTGCAACTTCATCACACTGTTTCCGGGATCGGAACTCTGCCCTTACGCGGCAGCCACCCCCTACACGGCAGCACACCCAATCCCCTCCCGGTCTCCTACGTCCCCACCCTCGAGAGTCTCGAAACTGCTCAGGGGCTGCACCCATCCCAGCTAGGGTGCCTCTGCCCATGGCGGTGCCTGGTACGGCCGCCTTGGTGTCACTGCTGGCAAGGCCCCTAGGAGTCCCCAGTACTGCCCCTGTAGAGCCCCCCCTCCACCACACCCCACCCCACCCCACCCCATGAGTCCCCCTCTCCCCACCTTGGTAACATCCTTTATAGAGCCCCCCATGCTACACCCCATAGAGTCCCCCTCCCACAACGGGCATTCATGAACTGCCATACAATTTCCATACCCAAATGCGGCCTTCAGGCCAAAAAGTTTGGCCACCCCTGTGTTACACTGTCTCTATTCTGTCTAATAGGGATGCTGCTGTGTAAGAATAAAATTTAAGGGGCAGATTTATGGAGGGAGTTAAATGTGAGCCCAAACCTGACCAGAGCAATTATTTCACTGTTATGTGGTAGAGAAATGCTTGGAGTGAGCATGGAAGTCACTCTCCATCTGTGTACTACTGTATTTCCAAGACTGTCTGCTAATTAGCAGACACTAGCTAATTAGAACAAGACACAATTAACCACCACAGCTACTAAGTCATCCTTCATGCAGCTGAATTTCCCTGAGCGCAAACCCAACATGGCTGGCAAACTAACTATTTCTTAGAAGCACAGTGAGTGTTCAAGGTTAAGAGATTTTCCTCTGTTTGCTTCTGGTTTATCTGCTCAGCATCCCCCTGTATCAGAGAAAAGCATGAGTGGGAGTAGTCTGCTAGCATGAATTCCTGCCCTAAACATTCCTCTCTCTGAGCTGTGACCCCTGTTGACCATTTGATCTTCTATATTGTGTCAGATTCTCCTAATTCCCTGCTTCCCACGTCCCTTTGCCTCTGGGGCCTTGGGGAGCTGATGTGAGTCGCGAGCCCTTTGGTCTGAGTGAGACGCATCGAAACCCTGCCAAGAACTTGGGATTAATTACTGAGGCAGCTCTCCCTGACCTAGCCTATAGTGCATGAGGAGTCAAGCCGCAGCCTCTAACTCCAGCGCCCCAGTGTCTCAGAAACAGTATTTGACAGCCAGTGTCAGAGGCCCACTTTTCTGACCACACAGGGAACTTTAATCAAGACAGACAACAGCAACATAAACAATTTTGCCAGCAACTGATAGTTAAAGGCACAGTGTCATAGGACTCTTTGGGCTGCGCCTTGCCTGAATACATATTGTATGTGGGTTTGGTGGCAGCAATTAATTAGAAAGGGTATATTACCTCTAGCTGTGGATGTTTGCCAGTGCAATCGCATTTATACCCAGGCTAGTCTGAGTGGGGGGAGAGGAAGGGAGTACTCCGGGTCCCCTTTGGGATTAGGCAGAGCAGAGCATCAAGCTGTGCAGCTCTTTGCAAGACAGAGACCTTGCTGTGTATTTTCCCCTGAGAGACTCACTTCTCTGATAAACAAAGCACACAGCAGGGAGAGAGTGTCCTCAGAGCTGCACACAACCAGAACTGACAGGCCTCTTTCTAGGAGCCGACTGAGCTGCGATAAATAAGAGAAAATGAGAGACAGGCTGGGTCAGCAAATCTCTTGGCAGGGATGTGTGCAAAATTCAGGACAGACTAGGTATTAGACAGAGACTATGCTTTGGGTGTTCAGCCCGAGTCAAGATAGGCACAGAGAATGAGAGAGGCTTCTCTGTATTTAGCATGCGACTTGGTGAGAATGTTTTCTTCTGGCTTTGCTGAGTGAGTGCGTGATTATGGGTGGCACCTTTTTGAGAATGTAATGCAGAACCTTGGGAAAGGGGCAACTCCTGCTAGTGCCCAGGATCAGACCCACAGCATTAGATCAGAGCTGCTGGAAAAGTGTTCCTGAAAAACGTGTCCCAAGGGATCAGAAAGCTTAAATATTTTGACCAGCTGTAGACTTCATCCAAAATGAATTAAATGAATGGGAGTTTTGCCCTTAACTTAAATGAAGGCAGTTTTACATCTGTGGGCCCTGGTCCTGCACTGACTTATGCACTTGCTTAATTTTCGGTGTCTGAGGAGTCCCATTGTAGTCAGTGTGACTACTCATGTACATAAAGTTAAGCATATGTGTAATTATTTACAGGCTTGGGGCTACAGTTGATATTGAAGTGCCACTTATGCCCCTATAAATTGCAAGGTTTTAATTGCTCTGCATGGGTAAATAATCTTGGTCGCTCCTCAAAATCCTTTAAATTAATAAAATACCAGTAATTTCACTACAAAATACTGATGACCCGCGAGTCTTTTGCAGTCTTGTACACATTACTCCCCTAATTATAAACAAATTGCTGCAGTTCTCACAGTGGCTTGCTAGCTTCATTGTAATGATTGCGGAAGCACTGCAATGGTGTGGAGAGCTGTCCTGGAGAAAAGGCGTAATCTTTTAATTTTAAAACAGTTATTTGTATTTTAAAAAGAGACACAGGAGCAATTCGCAAGCATCCACCTTCTAGTAACATATTGTCTACAGCAGTGGTGGTCAACCTGCGGCCCATCAGGGTAATCCACTGGCGGGCCACGAGACAGTTTGTTTATATTTGCACAGCTGCCCGCAGCGCCCAGTGACCACAGTTCGCGGTTCCTGGCCAATGGGAGCTGCGGGAAGTGGCAACCAGCACATCCCTGTGGCCCACGTTGCTTCCCACAGCTCCCATTGGCTGGGAACGGCAAACTGCAACCACTGGGAGCTGCGGGCGGCTGTGCAAATGTAAACAAACAGTCTCGCGGCCCGCCAATGGATTACCCTGACGGGCCGTGTGCGGCCCGTGGTCCGGCTGCAGGTTGCCCACCACTGGTCTATGGTTTTGAACAATTTAAAGCCCAGTGCAATATCTATTAAGGATGGGCACATTGCTAAACTAGGGCAAGGCCATGTAATCCAGAGGCTGTGGCACTGGACACGGAGTCTGGAAGACTGGCATCCTGGCTTTGCCACTGACCTGCAATGTGATCTTGAGCAAGGCCACTGTTTACCTTCCCATCTTTTGTCTGTATTTAGACTTCAGGGTCTTTGGGACAGGAACTGCTTCCTACTATGTGTTCGTACCTCACCTTAGCACGCTGGAGCCTCAGCCTCAGTGGAGGCCTTTTAGTGCTACCATAATAAGAAAATAAACAGTTTTGCCTCCATCTCAAACCCAACCTTTGAGGTTCCAAAAAAGGGTGGTTTGGCAAACCTGGTCTTCTAAGATTTTTAATTCAGTGTTTGAGACCCTGTAGGGCTGGTTAAATAGCTAGACTTTGGGGAATTATCAAAAGCAAGTCTCCATACTTTCTGAAACTCACTCATCACTAATATGGACATGATACAACTTAGCCCACTTCATGCCATCACCCACTCCTTGTGCATTACAGACAGAATCCAGAGACCAGACATTATACGGGAACATTTCCAGCAGCATGAGTTTCCTGCTTACTAAGCTATACAAGGCCGCTTTTGGTGGCTGTGCCACATATTGACAATCGGCTGGCTGCCAGTGCCTCTGAGTACCTTTGTCCTCCTGACCCCATTATTGCTTCAACACATGCCAATGGTTGTTTTGTTTTTATCCATTCAGAGTAAGGATTCTACATCCTCCCATGATGCCTCTGATGCCATCTGTACAAAGCATTGTTGAATGTTATCTATAAGTCTCTGCCTGCAGCTGCAGAGACACTTTTGTTGCAATGGGGATGTAATTGGTGGAAAGTGGAAGTAGATTAAAATCGACACTTTTTTGCAAAAAATAAAATTGAAACATTGTTTCAACAAACTCTTAATTAGAGCCAATGCAAGCTGCTTGCAGGACCTGTGAAAGGCAATTTACAAGTCCCTCTCAAGTTGAAGTTCACCTGTTTATGCTTGATCATCATCACTGGATGAATGTCACCCATTTATCTGAGCATGAAGAGTTTTGCCCTGTCTGTGTCATTGCAAATTGGTTTCTGGCACAATTTCAGCCTGCTCCAAGCTCTGAATTTCTAAGGGCCAGGTCATCCTCTCTGCTTCCGCATACAGAGGGAATCCATCTCTGTTAGCTCTGCAATGGATGGCCTGGTGGAGAAGGGGAAATGGAAAAGTTCCACTCCGAGAGCATTAGATGTATGGCGACAGAGTCTGGACCCTATAGATGTGAATGTGTGTAAGTCCCAGGAACATGCCATCAGTGGAGAGGGGGAATGCTTGTGGGGAAGACTTTATATTATTATTATATTATATTGAGATATATCTCTCTCATAGAACTGGAAGGGACCTCGAAAGGTCATCGAGTCCAGCCCCCTGCCTTCACTAGCAGGACTAAGTACTGATTTTTGCCCCAGATCCCTAAGTGGCCCCCTGAAGGATTGAACTCACAACCCTGGGTTTAGCAGGCCAATGCTCAAACCACTGAGCTGACTTCTGAGTTCTGGTATCATCACACTGAAAGCCCTTAGGACGTACAAGAATAAAAATTATGTTGAACCATTCCAAGTCACATTAGTTCCCCCTCTGCAATATTTAATCCCTTTTCCCCAGGGGACGGTAGGTTAGGAAGAACGGTGGAGGGCCCTGGCTTCTGATATCCCAGGATCTGCAGGTTTAGTAGGTTGAATTCTCTACCTTTTTCTTCATGGATGAATCCCAATGAACAATGCAGTGGAGAAACCATGAGTGGAAACTGAGAGTTTCCTGTAATCTATGTAAGTTTATCCTATATTGGAGATTTCTAGCTATGAAGCAACAAGGTATAATATTCACAACAATATTACGTGTGGTGGAAAAGACCCCTTTATTAGTGCAAGTAAGAAGTGCCCAAGGCTGTACAGAGGGTATCAGCGAGAAAAAAGAAATGCATAGAAGGAGAAGTAGATTGAGTGCAAAAGCAGTAATTTTAGGGTCCATTTTTTCTTGATCAGAAAAAGCTTCAGACTGGTATAATTAAGTTATAAGCATGGACAAGAAAAAAAATACTCGATTCTACAGACTAGAGTAAAATGAAACAATGCTGTGCAGGATTCCACTGCTGCTGCCACTCCCCATACCCTCCCCGGGCCCCTTTTTAGAAATAATTTGTTTTGCTCTTCTTTGTTCATATTAGGCAAAACAAGTGATTACATCTACTTGCACACTATGATATTTCTAGTGTGCAAGTAGAATACTGTTAGCTGGATGCTTAACACAGTATTCAGGAAAGCAGAAGATTATTGTAATGGATTTTTGCTGTGTGAGGTAGGCTGATCAGGAAATTGTGGGTGAGCTGCTGCCACAAGAGAGGGGAAAAAAAGCTGTCCACAGCTTGCTTTCTGGTGAAAGAAAAGACAGTCAACTGTGTACCAACTGTGCACATCTGTATGGGCACTTCTGTTGTTACTAATTCACCTGCAGATGACACCATTTACAGTTGCACAGGGATAGTTTTTTCTCACTACCATGTTTGTATCTCCTGTAGTTTCAGCTTTTTTTTCATAGATTCATAGATTCATAGATTATAGGACTGGAAGGGACCTCGAGAGGTCATCGAGTCCAGTCCCCTGCCCGCATGGCAGGACCAAATACTGCCTAGACCATCCCTAATAGACATTTATCTAACCTACTCTTAAATATCTCCAGAGACTTATGGCATGGAAGTAATGCCAGGAATGTTAATATAAGAATTGGTCCCACCCCGACTCTCTTTTTTCAGTAAATTAATTGGTATCATAACAACATTGAACAACTGATTTTCCTGTTTGCAAGAGGATTGACTAAGAGGTCAATTAGGTTTATAAAAGCAAAACCCCAGAACAAATTCTTCCCTTCCTGTACATTATATTGTTTGCTTTATGATAACGAGAGACGATTGTGATTGTTCTAGGGACCAGAATGAACGAGACTGGCACTCCAGTGAGAAAAATAGCATTGTCGGTGGCTAGGAGTTCTCCAGTCTCTCCATATCACCCCTTTCAGTCCCCCAAAAAGAGGTGGGTTGAACATGCGAGCGGAGTGAGGAGAGTCAAGCCAATCTGTGCCCACATAGGTGAACCAAACCTGCATTGTTACCAAAAGTCAAAGAGTCCAGTTAACTTTGAAGATTTTCTCCTTATTGTGTCTTTGCACTCCTTGGTGCCAGCTGGGACCAGAAGCACCAAACCTCCAACTATGTCCTCTTATTTCAAGTTCAATGTGAAGGATGTAGCATCAATCACCTTTTGAAAGAGATGTGTGTAAATAGAAAGGCATCTTTCCTTGTCACCACAAGGAAATTGTTCCCCAAGATACCCAGACCAATTTTGCAGACTCTGTTGGTTTGGAACTAAAAGAAACATGTTTTATTCCTTTATCCCCAAACTCCAGTCCATTTAATAATTTTGATTAATATTGATGTTTATTTTTAAGCATTTTTCTATTTTATTTACTTACATTTTCACAGTTGCATGAAATTATGGGTTTTAAGCATATTTCTCAATGCTTATCGATTTCAGTTTTCACAATTGTGGGAACTTATGGGGGGAGTAGACAGTGAATGGAATGACACAATCATTATTTAATGAGAGTAGATGTTGAGATTCCAAAAGTTAAAGCTTTATAGCCATTAAAGTACAAATTGTTAATATCACATATCAAATATATAAAATTACTATCCTTAAATCAAACTCTAATATGTTCTCAAGCGACATTTTTCTTAATTTGCCTATCTATAAATTTCAGTTATCATTATGGAAATCTTTTTTGTCTGTGTGTGTGTGTGTGTGTATACAGTGAAATCAATGTTTACTGACATTTACCAATAAAAATTGAATCCTTCCAAGTCTGCCCATGACATATCACTCAGTGAGTGAGGTCTTGACAATAAGCTCCTTAAGCTTCAAGACTGGTTTAAACTAGAGTTGATCCAAAGCAAAACCCCACATCCAAACACTTCTGAACTCTGATAATCAGAGTCCAAACTCACATCTTGAGTTACAGATACTAGCCAGCTCCTAACCCTATTGTCGAGACAAATGATCTGAGAAACCACAGACGTTTAATGAACATAGATGGATACAGGTGCAGATTTTGCATCTAAGACCCATCTAGTTTAAACCATCTTGTTTTCTATTACCTCCTCCTTTCTATGTTTGAACTTCAGTCACCACTGACTTCAGATAATATTACTTGGCCTGGGATTACTAATTAACATTTAAAATACAAGCTAGCAGGCCAGTTGTTTTTTTTTCTCATAAACTCTCACAGCTCTGCTAATATTCTGCATATTAGTGTCCCCTCCCTCTTGTGTCATCTCTTCACCTTTGAAAGAGATGTGTGTAAGCAGAAAGGCATCTTTCCTTCACCACTCAGAGATAATGATTTCCAATCTTTATCAGCTTGGAAATGTCATGCTCTATGGAAACCAAGACCAGCTCAAGTTATGTTTGCTTTGATTGCCTCGGTCTGTACTGTTGACATTTTCAAGATTATGCAACCCCAGGATCTGAGCTGTTTGACAAAGGGAATGAGCTCAAACTTTTAAGGTTCCTGTTAGGCTCGAAATGAGAATTACACAGTTATGGAGATGTGCCTTGGAATCAATTGGAGACAAAATGTTGAAGGAAAGCAGTTACAGCTCAGAACAACATTTTAGAGTTCAAACAAGCTCAGGGTTTACTTATAAAAAAGGAATATCAGAGGCAGGGGGATTGTGTTTAAATTTTGATACACTTTGATGACTACCATCAAAGTTTCAGCAGGAAAGACAAGCAGACACTGGGAAAATTTCCTGCTTTCAATGGAGCTCTACCTGCTGAGCTCCAAAGGGGATTTGGCACAGAGACAATCCCCTTTGTAAAGTCTCACAATTCAATTTATGTTAAAACGGAAATGTAATGACTCAGAGGAAAGATTGTAGAGAGCTTTATGGACATCGAATGTATGCAGGGCCAAATTCGGCCCTGTGCCGGTGTTGTGCAAAGGGAACATTAAAAGCTGCCCTGAACAGGCAGCTGGAGATTCCCTTTGCTTGGGGGAGTCTCTGGCTGGCACAGAGTTGATTCTAAGCCACTGCCTTCCATCACCTCCCACCACTGTCGGGTGATGGTGTTCTCCGGCTATCCATGGCCAGCCAAACAGCCCCTGGTGGGGGTGGGGGATTTACAAGCTGATGGAATTTAGTACAGCTTTGAGCCTACTCTAAAGTGTGCTGGGGGATGAACCAGTGACAGGGATTGGGGAGCGCAAAAGTGTTATGGGCCTCCGAGGATCAGAGTCATAGTTTTTACATTACTATTATTATTTATTCATTGTATAACATAGCTCCTATGAGCCCTGGTCATGGACAGGACCCTACTGTACAAACATGGAACAAAACAAAGGTTACCCTTAAAGGGAAGTCAGTTGCCTTCAGACCACCTTGTGGGCAGCCCCTTCCCAGTTGGGTGGCCCAAAGAGACCTCTCTTTTGCCCTCTCCACCTACCTGGCAGAGGCCAGTCACAACTATTCACTGCCCTGCTTCACAGAACTAGTACTGGTAGCAATACTGGGCACTCTCAGTAAGGTTCAGGAATGGTGGCCTTTCAGCATTGTGCCTCTCCAAGCTCCCACTGTGGTGCATACTTGTGCACCATCGCAAATGTGGGGCTGATGCTATGCCACCATTCTGCCCTAAATCTTTTATGCACTCTGACAGATCTAGTATGATGTATATGTCTGACGGGGTGTACCAGGCCTTTATGATCCCCTACTGGAGTCCCCGCTGCTCTACTGCACCCCACCCAGGAAAGAGTTATCTTTGGGGGGGAAAGAGCAGCCATTTTGGAAACCAGTGAGATCTGGTCCTCTAGCAGCCAGAAGGGCTGGGAACTAACAACAGCCAATCAAGACAAACACCTACCAAGGATGGTCTAGATAATGCTTAGTCCTCCCGTGAGTGCAGGGGACTGGACTAGATGACCTCTCGAGGTCCCTTCCAGTCGTACAATTCTATGATTCTATGAGGCCCTGCAGGCAGAAATAAAAGGGGTTGTCTGCTCTCGGCAGGTCAGTTCCTAGATGGAGCTAGAGGAGTGAAGAGGAACGCTCCCTAGCTGTTGCCAGAGAAACCAGGCTGGGCCAGAAGGAACCCTGCTGATTCAGTCCTGGAGAAGGAATTTAACCCAGAAAGGGCAAAAGTCTGTTTTGTTTATAATTGGCCTGGAAGGACAAGGAACTGTTTATATCTCTTTTGCGTTTTATACCCCAGAAGAAGTTTTGGATTGTGACATCTGATCAAAGGGCTGAGTCACAGAAGACGTATGGAGGCAGGCAGACAGCTTGCAGGAGGTGCTGGTAGCCGAAGAGAACGGCAGCACTATAATCAGACAACAAGGGAATGCTCAAGAGGGGAGTGCAACCTATCACAATATGTATACAGGATATCTGTCTTGATAGCACTCGTACAGCCCTATGGACTGATTATGTAACCTGAATTTTCATTAGTTTTGCAGCATAATAAACCTCATGATCATGAGTACACACCACATGCCTCACTCTCAGGTTTAATCACATGAATAATCGTCTTTTAAAGCAGCCCAAGTCCTGTTAGAACAGAGCTGCAATTCTACAACTAGAGTCCTTCGGGCTGTTGAATTCAGAGTTTCACAGTATTCAATGGGCCAAATTTGTCTGTCAGTGACACTGGGGTAAGTCTGGAGAAGCCAGTGGAGTTACTTCATACTTGCACCATTGTAACTGACAAATTACTGTATATCTCTCACCACTATTTTTCCCCAATGATCACTGTATTATGATGTAACTCCCCTTTTCTAATTCACCATACTGGTTGGCAAGTAAAACAATTGCTTTACGTGTGGAGCAACATCAGTCACTGTCTAGACAGAGACAGGCGGCGTTCTGGAAGGGATGAAAGGGTTTGTTTTGGGGGGTTATTTTTCCTGTCTGAAGGAAGAATTTATTTCTTTTGACAGCAACTCCCTTGGGAGCTTTTTCATGTACTGATACTTCAATGCTGTTCTTTAATTTAATAGTCCTGCATTGCATAGGCTGTCACTCATGGATGATACAATTAGGCTTCTGATGCAGGATAAATACCACCGAAGTAAAAGATAAAATAATTATTTAAATATACAAGACCCGTGCCACAGCTATGCTGTCAGGGAGAGAATGATGTTACTGACAAGAGCGTCAAAGGACAGTGCATGTTAAATATGAACACTGGCCAACAACTTGATTCCACAGAAATATATTATAAACTGATGCGGATTTTATGTTTACACTCAATTCAGGCTAATCCATAAATCAGCTCACCGATGTGCAGATCCATATAAATAGCCCTTTGACTACATGACAACTTTTAATATACCTCCACCTCCATTGTGGCAGATTTCCATCTTGCAAATACTGTTACTTTTCTTGGAACCTCACTTGGAAATGTTACAAAGACACCAAGACCACCAGCTCCCTGGGTATTGAGCCCACTAAAACTATTTCATTTTGCTGGAATACGGAAATGGGGTCTACTTTTTAATGGGTAGGAGCAAAGCATGAGTCTTACTTTCTGCAATGCAGAGATGATGCCGTTCATTTCCATGTAAGTCTGAGACCTCCATGATTCTCTCTTTATACATGAAGTAACAGAAAATTAGAAAGTCATAAGAATGTTGGTTGTTAAGTATTTGAATCTGAAAACGAGTTCACGGCACCTTATAAAGTATGAAATTTGTACAAAAATATGCATAAACTAAGGCTAGCTCTTCTGTCATGGTCTGTGCTAAGTTTCAAACTCCAGACCCTTAGCTGGTGGAAATCACCATAGCTCTGTTGGTTTCCATGGACCTACACCAGTTTACATCAGCTGAGCATCTGGCCCACCTTCCAAGTCCTGCAGATAGCAACTTCTCCTCTCATGCTTTCTTTAGCATGGACTACAAGGCAGCAGAGCCTGTATTATACTGAGCCCCATCTTCTTCCATTTCCTGCTCCCCTCCCTTTACTCTTTCTGTGGAGAGAGCCCACTCTGTATCACGCCTCGAGTTTCTCTATGAGGTAAATGTAAACTTTCCAGGGCCTCTTTATTCTTCAAAGAAAACTCATGTAGCAGGGAAAAGGGAAGCTCGAACTCTCCTCTACCTCTTTGCACTTGCAGCAGGGCCCCTGCAACATTCAGCAAGAATACAGTTATCTTTTTGGAGAGCACACAATTTTTGAGGAAAGCAACAGAGGGTCCTGTGGCACCTTTGAGAAGGTGCCACAGGACCCTCTGTTGCTTTTTACAGATTCAGACTAACACGGCTACCCCTCTGATACTCGACCCCAATTTTTGAGGAGTATCCTTTTTCCCGATGCTACATGGTCTGATATGCTTCACTTGGTGCACCCTAAAACTTCAGTGCCTAGAGTGTTTCAGTGGTATAATACACCTCTACCTCGATATAACGCTGTCCTCAGGAGCCAAAAAATCTTACCGCGTTATAGGTGAAACTGCGTTATATTGAACTTGCTTTGATCCACCAGAGTGCGCAGTCCCACCCCCTGGAGCACTGCTTTACCGTGTTATATCCGAATTCGTGTTATATCGGGTCATGTTGTATCAAGGTAGCAGTGTAATTCTACTGGGACTGTGGTCTCTCTTGATACTTGTTTAATAGCTATAGCAAGGATTTTCCCCTCCTGAAGCCACCCTGGTATGCAGGGCTTGAGGGCTGTCACTCTATCCACAAACATACCATCTGGCGGGTTGCTGTCTCCTTCCCTCCCCTGTGCTCGCCAAAACAGCCAGCTAAATCATACCTGTTTTTCTGCCCAGTGCTCTAGGTGAGTGGATGGTGCTTCTTATGTTCTAGGTTCATCCATGATATAGCAGCTGCAGTTTGGCCTCTATTTCTAAGGCCTAGGCTGCACACAGTTTTGTACCAGTTTACATATTTCTGTTAGAGGTGTGGGTTGTTTTTTTAAACCAATATAGTTATACTGGCACAACCCCAAGTGTGGATGCAGTTACAGCAGTAAAAAGGTACCTTATATCAATATAGTTCATTCCCCTTCCCATACGGCAGTAGGTTATGCCAGTAGAAACACATTTATATCAGTATAACTCTGTCCACGCTGGTGGAGTTGCACTGTTTTAATTATACTGGCATAGTTAAAGTGGTACAGCTTTTGAGTGTAGACAAGGCCTAAGATACTTCATATCACTTATCTGTGATTCCCTAATGTGACTTCAGATCCTGAAGCTCCAAGCTGTACCATGAATTGTTATAAGAATTCTACGTGCAAACTGCATACACATAAGTACTATGTGTGTAGAAAGTTCCTGTGTGTTAAATATGGCAACTACTGTCAGACAGCAATATCTAGGATTGACATTAAGTTTTTAGGTTCAATGAAGTTGTTATTACCACAGTGTAAAATGCTTCCTGATTGCAGAACTAACTTCTTCTCCCACATCTTCCCTTAAGAATGATTAATAGTTGAAATATAATCATGTACTATGCAATCTAGGGGTAGAACAAAAAGTTTCCTCAAAGGAATGTACAGTACGTGTGACAACATAGCATAATGGAAATGACATTCAGATGAGGCCTTTCTAAACTCAGCATTACCAGCAGCTATAGTCTTCTAAGCTGAAATTCTAAAAACTACATCAGAGCCCATGGGATACAGGATGAAATACTCAGGGCCATGTTTGTTTTCACAGATGTCCATGGGAGTTCAATGCATGGAATGATTGTGGAATGTGGCTCTCAGTGGCTGTATCTAGGATTTTTCAAATTGACTTTGACACATGGGAACTTTCCTCTTTTCCAGCTTGGAGAGGAATAGGGAAAATTCTCCCAGATTCATTCCTCTCGAACAAATTCTGTTCTTTGTCATGTGGGTGCCTCTTTCCCAGACTTGAATATACTTCAAACAAAAAAACGTATAACGCCTAGGATAGAACTATTTATAATGAAAATGTATTTGATGAACTCCACCCTCTTCTCTGTTCATGACTTGTTCACACACAGTGTTTGATTATTACAAATGTTCAAAGATTTTATGTGAGCACATTTGAGGCTAATAGCCATCTAGATATTGTAGGATCTTTGGTCCAGGGGCTGGTGGACACCACAATATTCCCCTTTCTCGGTTGTGTTTATCAAGCATTGTACTATTTGTAACTACCTTTATTGGTCACCAGCACACATGATGAATGATGGCAAATAAATAGGAGAAGCTGGAATCTTGCCCTACACAAATTCTGTTTCTCAGTCAAGCAAATTTCAGCTACAGGAAACTATGGAGATTATAACTTTCATTTCTAATTTGCAAAATGTTTCTTGAATAACTTCTTCACTATTTGCTCAGCTTTACTCTTGGTAACTGTGTTTAGAACCTTCAAGAAAAAATAATGATTGCACAGCCTAGCAAGCTCCCATGGATCCTTCAGTGCATTCCAATTTTGGGGGGGTAAATGTATTTTATAAAATGAGCACTTCTTTAAAAGCTAAAGCTAGTCAGATACATAGTGTAGCTGATGGGATGTGTTTGGAAAGCTAAAAACATTTCTGGCATTGATGTGTGTATTGTGGAGATAGGAGGGAGAGTGACTTACAATTTCTTTGAGTCACTCTAGACAGATTGATTGGGCTCAAGGAAACTATCATTACTGTCTCAGAAGAGCTACGGGTCCAGAAACCACAAATGATTGAAGAACAGTTTTGTTCAGTTAATTAGATAAATGTGGCTGGAGAAATTACTACAACTGATTTCCCAAATTAAAAGAAGTGTAGGTATTTGGCATGTATATCTTTATTTAATTTATTTTCTGGTTGGCATCAGTATTTATTTCATTTTTGCCTCCACTAGACTACTTACCAATGGAATCCAGTTGTTTTTCATCTTCATCCATAGTGCCATGTATTTATTGGTTCTTGGATAGATCCCACTGAGGGACCTGTCGAGTTCACTGCTTTGAGTTTTGGCTAATCATGTGATAAATTTAACTTATTATCTTTGGATAAAGAATAAATAAAATGTGCTCATAGGCAGATTTTGAGCACCCTGCTGATTATTTAAAATTACAAAACACAACACTATATGTTAGACTTCGGTTTTGAAGACCTGCATACCATCACTATAGGAGGCACTGTTCTTTTTCAACATGCATTTTGTCGCTTATTAGGGTTGCATCATTCGATCAAACTTGCTTATGTTACCTTCACTGCTGCCACTTTTAACAGCTATTTCTTTGTATAAGGCAGTGGTTCCCAAACTGGGATTCGTGAACCCCTGGGGGTTCGCAAAATGTTACAGGGGGTTCTCGGGTGGAAAAATTCCCTAATGGTGGACAGAGCTGTCCCCAGGGACCCCAGGCAGCAGGAGGCCAGCAGCCCAGAGCCCCTGGACTTCCAAGAGCTAAGCAGATCAAAGCAAGTTTATCTATCACACTGGGGAGATTTAAACTTCAAGACTTCTTATAAGAAATGGAAAGAGAGGTGGATATCTTTTGCTGTTTTTAAAATTACATACGCAGCTAGTATTGTTTTTTAAATTATTATGAAGAACAAGTTTAAGCTTCGTTGTAATGTGCATTGTTTCCCTGGACTGCTCAAGACCTGAATGCTTGTGTAGAAGGAACTCTTTGAGTTGGTTTCTTAAATACCTTCATGCTGTTTCACATCTGATACTTCCTGATGAAACATAGGAGCCTTGTCTTATAACAGGCTTATTCAAAGCGATGCAAGCTATGAAATTGATATCTCGGAAGAGTGTTGCCGTTTTCATAATGTAATAAAAATACTGTAATAAATAATAATTTAATAAATAGTGTGTAATAAGAATGTCAAAAGAACAAATTTTATATTTCCAAGATCACTGGTTTTATAATTTATACTCAGGTAAAGGAGAAAATCTCTGTAAATATTCATTTGGGGAGGGGGAGGCGGGTTCATGAGACTTGACATTTTAGTGAACCGGGTTCACAGGTTGTTAAAGTTTGGGAACCACCGGTATAAGAGTATTCTCTTTCTGGCATTCATGATCCAGGTAGAGGGATCATTGGTCAGCATTGGACTATATTGGTTGACTGCTTTTTGGCTAATATTTTAACCTCTGAGAAAGCTTCATCCCTTTTCTTACCTTTTATGATATTAGTGATAGTTCAACCAGTCTGATTTAGCAATTACTTCTCATTTAGTGGTGGGGTTACTTTGCTGGTTGTGTTGTTTTAATATGTTTTTGCTATTTATTTTCCAGTCTCCTAGCATTTTTTACTTTCAGTCAATCTCCAGAGCTTTCAAAATATTCACTGTCACTGTGTTTAATGATCTGTAAGTTGCAGTGTGTCATTTTGAACTCCTAGATGTGCATATTTAGCATCACAGGCTAAACACTTCCATAAAGTGCTGACCCTATCAATTTTACTTTTCTTAATCCTGTGCTGGAGCCTTCAGTTAACATCCAAAGTAATACATTTCACAATTGGAGGCAGCCTGACCAATCTGGTGACCTTGCCAGAAAGCTTTCTTTTTTCCAGGATTCTGATTAATAATCTGTCTGAATGGAATGTTGTATTTTATTGTACTTATTCCACTTGGACTACATCCTCTACTTGGGAGATTTTTGCTAGTATCAATCTAGATTCTATCTGACATATTTAGATTCAGTTCAGACGTATGAACAGGGCTAGTTCTAGTTTTTTTGCTGCCCCAAGCAAAAAACAAATTTGACTGCCCCCACCCCAGCCCTACTTTTTCTACAGCAAGTTACAGTGGATCAGTATATTTGATTTGGGAGAAATGAAGTAACAGCTGCCCAAATTGAGCTTGAGCACTCCTGAATTTTGAGGTGTTCAAATCTGGAAGGCAGATGCTAGATTCCCTTTCTGAATATTAGCTAAATCTGGAAAGGAAAAGTCAATTTCTGCTTCCATGGTTCAGAAGTGGAAATCCTCCTACGTGCCTGGTACTGTATCTAAAGCTGCCCAGGTCGAGTAGAGTCTCCCCTCCCTTACTTTTCATTTTAAATTCTAGTGGGATCCACATACCTCCCTTGCTAGGCTTCAGATAGAGAGGGGCATTGTCCATTTAATCCACCCAATTCTTTCTTTGGGGGCTGCAAGGTGAGGTCACACCAGTATCCCTAATCCAGTCTGGGGATGTCTTCTGAAGGGGATATCTGGGCCAAAGCCTTCTACCCCTTGGGCATACTTGTTCCCCATTCACAATGCCACCCTGCTCTAGCAGTGAGCTCTCCATTCACAGCAAGCTGCAGCATGAGGTTTCAACTACCATACTCCCTCCCTCTCCCTTTCCTGTTGATAGCGACCAAGGAAATGCTGGGAAATGTAGTTCTTAACCTGCTCCAGGGCTGGCTCTATAGGCAGGGAGTTAACCAAGGAACTACAGCTCCCAGGGTCCCCTGTTGGTTCTCAGTTCCCAGGCTGGATCCCTGCCGGCTGCCACCCCTGCAAATGGGCTGCCCCAAGCACCTGCTTGCTTTGCTGGTGCCTAGAGCCGCCCCTGCGTATGGAATATTGTGAAAAGACCACGAATAATATTACTACTCTTCTCACTTCCATTTACTGGAAAACATGCAATTATTTAATGTAAGTTCTGTTTGTAAGGCTCTTGTGTTTGAACCCATAAGTCTTTTATGATGCTTTTAAATCTATTGTGATAGTTAACCATCTAAATGCCATGTTTCAAGCATACTCATTTCAGTCAGAGCCATGAAGAAGTGACATATTCAGTGTGCCCTGAGTTCCTCAGGGACTAGGCCTTTAGAGTGAATTTCTATTGTCCCCCTACTTCTCTCTGAACAGGATTGAATGCCTTAATGACTTTGGACCAGCCTTGGCAGTTTGTTTGTTTTTTAAATATATGTTAAGGCTAATGCTGTCCACTTTACACTTCATTCTGGACTTTGAAAAGTCTTGAGAAAAAGTTGTTCACATGTATATATTAGGAAGGAAAATTCAGAGGTTTTAGAGAGGGGGTGGTGTTTACATAGTCCACAGAGCTGTTCATTCTAGCAATCTGTTTGTACAACTGGTCTTAAACACATTTAGGGGTGGGATTTGCAAATTGGTCATTGTTGGTGTTGCCGGCACAGGGGCCCGAGAACAGCAACAGTGGGGTTCGTTGCCCGGTGTGCTTCGCGTCAATAAACATTCCGGGATGGAGAAACAATCAAAGTTTATTTGAGATCTCAAAGCGGTGCAAGGAGACAGGCAAGTCTCAAATCAAGCACACCAGCAAAAACAGTTTCTCTCTTCTTTATACATTTTACAACTAAGCCCCTCTTCTCTCCCCCTCGCTACCACCCCTCCTTATTCCCCCTCCCCTCTCTACCGAAGGCATGTTTATACATTTAAGCAATTAAATTATTCTAGGGTTATAAATCTAGCTTGTCAGTAACTTCTCTCTAAACTATTATTTGGTTCTGTTTACCCTTAGTTTATTACCTCTTCCCCAGCTAGAAACATGCAAACCTCATCATTATCGTTTGGTACCTGGTATGAGCAAGGTCGTAATTGCTAACTGGCTGTTTACACATTCCAATTCCTGTCCTTGGTTTTTGAGGCTGATTAGAGTGAAACATGGAAGGACAGAGTTTAAACATGGAAGAACTTTGGCTCAGGCAGGCCTAGTAACCCCAACAGTTCCCTCCTTTGAGAATACTCAACAAGCTTTTGGCTGAGTTTTCTCATATTCTGTAGACAAGATATGATTGAGTGCCATGGAGCTGGGGTTCTCAATAAGAGAGTATGCTGGGATTTCTGGGGAACGGGGGACACAAAGCTTACGGAGGAGCAATTTAAAACAAGCAATCAGGAGGAGGGTGACCAGGCACGGTACCACACCTGTGAGGAGGAGATGCACAAGGCTATTTCCCAGTCCTCCCCGGTTGGGCAACCAACTCCAAAGGGAATCAAAAACTGTGGGTTACCTTTCCTGAGCCTTCCACTGCTCAAAAGCCTGTTCGGCTGACAGGATGTGCTTGTTAATGTCCTGTGAGTTTTCTGGGACATAAGTACAACATTCACTCCCAATAAGGACACACACCCCGCTCTGGGAAGCTAAAACATAATCTAAGGCCTTTTTATTTTGCAGGGACAGCAACCGGAGCTGGTAAAGCTCTGAGTTAAGGCTTTTCTCTATGGCCAAGGTCTCATTGGCATACTTGGTGAGAAACACAGAGAGCCTACGATAAAGTTGAGCCAATCGATCTACCCCATAGGATGGGAAAAAGATCATACCCAATCTGTCTCCTTCTGTAATGAGCTCTGGGGTGGCATACAAAGATCTACGTTGCCTGGCGCCCAACGTGGGGCAGTTTAGGGAAGACATGAAGGGGAGGGGCAAGATATCCTAGATAGCAGCTTTCATACCACGGATGCAGTAGCCACTTATAGGCAGAGGTACCGCAAATATAAAAGGAGTGGCCATTCCCTACCAAGCCATTATAACCACTACTCCACCTATTTACTTGTCTGTCATTAAACGATCTGAACCGGGCGGTAGAGTCAGATTTGCCGTTAACATAGACAGGGATGGAAGCATCACTGTCAGGGAATAAATAATACTGACAGGTGCTATTCCCAGCAAACCAGGTGTGATTGCTGGACTTAAACTGTCGATAGCACACCAACCCAGAGGCCACTGGCCCTAACCTAATAGGGGAAGGGATATATGTTGAGTTGGCCTGCGGCTTCCAGGGGTCGTCCCTTAATGCATACTGGGACTCAATGGTACAGTTCTGCGACAAGGGGGTACCCGAGGCATTTTTCCCCCTACTGAACCATCCCCAACAGATATCTGACCAATTCTGAGGACCACCCTCCAGGGTAACCCTGCAGCATGGTGTGGGATTTGGGAGCATACCCAGCAACTGGAGAGGTTAAACTCTTGGGCAAAGCAAACCTTCAGGGACTCATATGTGTTTGTTTCTAAGTTAGTAGGGATTCCTTTCCATCCCGCATGTGCCTGGGGGGAAACGGGAGTTAACAAGAGGAGTGTCCCTATGGCAAAGAGCACCACTGTGGCAGACCCTGAATCTGAACTCATATTGGGCAGGTGATCCTAGGGCCTAACAATCACAATTCCCCAAATACCCACAAAATAACAATTATCAATAGTAAGAAGATTAAAAACAAAAGGGACCAGGACACCAGGTTAGGCCGACCCTGTAAAAATAAACACAACCAATGCTCGGCGGTCTCGCGGGGAGTGCGCTGTGACTGTCCAAAGAGATCACAGGGCATTCCCAGCAGACACTATTGTCGTCTGAATAACAGCTTAAGTCTCAGATCGTCGCTGGCAGTCTTCTCTGCAGGCTGGATGGTCCACCGTTCAGGAGCAGGCACTGCTTTCAGACGAGAGTGATGAATCCAGTTTTTGTGTCCCTCAACCTTTGCTGCTGTATGGGAGACCAGCAGGACGGTGTGGGGTCCCTTCCACTTCTCTTGGAGAGGCTCGTCCTTCCAGGTCCGAACAAGTACAGAATCGCCTGGCTGCAAGGAGTTGATCGGGGCATCCAGCGGGAGAGGTTGCAAATCTTTGGTATACCTGTGGAGAGAACAGAGAACAGCAGACAGAGAGCACATGTACTGAGATAAGAAGCCATACCCCATTTCCCACTCCCCTGCCAGAACCAGTGTACCATTCATAGGCCATGCCCTTCCAAACATAATCTCGAAGGGACTGAACCCTAACCTGCCCTTAGGGAGAGCGCGAATGCGGAGCAGAACAAGGGGCAAAGCATCAGGCCACTTAAGGGAAGCCTCTTGGCAAACCTTTGAGAGGTGCTGCTTAAGTGTCTGATTTGTACGCTCCACTACCCCACTGGCCTGCGGTCGCCATGGCGTGTGAAGCTTCCAGGGGATCTGTAGGGCATCCGATATCTTTTGAACGACTTGGGATGTGAAGTGTGTTCCGTTGTCAGATTCCACCCACTGGGGGAGCAATTTGAGCCTTACTCAGTGCCCCTCGATATCCTCTAAGTCCAACAAAGTTCAGGAGGCTCACAGTGGCTTTAAGGCAAGAGGTTAGACCCACTGCAGCAATTAACAAGTCATCCACATATTGCAGGAGGAGGACTTTGTCCTCATTGTCCCACTCTTCTAAGTCTCTAGCCAGAGTGGGGGAATTTTTAAATCCCTGAGCCAGCACTGTCCAGCAAAGCTGCTTTCTAACCCTCCTTTTGTCCTCCCACTAGAAGGAGAAAATCTCCTGAGACTGGAGGTCAACCGGAATCGTGAAGACAGCATCCTTTAAATCCAGGACTGAAAAATGGGTGTACTGCCCCCCTATAGAGGCCAACAATGTATACGGATTTGGAACAAGGGGGTGTAGAGTCTTAACCCGCTCATTAACTGCTCTCAGGTCCTGGACTAGCCGGTATGTGCCACTGGGCTTTTGTACAGGCAAGATAGGAGTGTTCCAAGCTGACTGGCATTCTCGAAGTACCCCGCACTTTAGGAACTGGTCTATAGTTTCCTGCAATCCCTCTCTGGCTTCCCTTTTGATCGGATACTGCTTAATTCGCACTGGACCTTTTCCTGGCAAGAGCTGAACAGTAATAGGAGTATGATGGGCTGCCTTTCCTGGGATCCCTGATGCCCATACCAGAGGAAAAACCCGCTTCTCCCATTGACTCCACTCTGGGGCTTGCATGGCTGAGGGCTCAATTGCAAGGGTCATTATCCTGGCATTCTCTGGAGGTAAGGTGAGGCTTATTTCATCTTGAGTGAAATGCAGGGGGGCACCTAAGCGACAAAGCAGATCCCGTCCTAATAGTGGCGTTGGACAATCAGGGAGGTAAACCAGTTTGTGAGATAGAGTTCTGTTTCCCAAAGCACATTCCGCTGGGGCATATACTGGGCACTTAGTTCCTTTCCCTGTTGCTCCCACCACAGTGAGGGAATCTGCCACAGGCAGCTGAAGGGGTTGGTTTACAGCAGTTCATGCAGCTCCAGAGTCTATTAAAAAGTCTATGTCTGAATCTCCCACCCGCATTTTTACTCGGGGTTCCGGGGGCAGGATAGTCCGTCTCCCCTGACACCCCTATTCTTGATCCTCCGCTGCCATCATAGGGGTACCTTCCCTTTCGGGGCACTCATTTTTCCAATGTCCCTCCTTTTGGCATATGGCACACTGGTTGCAACCCAGACGCCTTTCCTGTGAGCCAGGGCGCCCACGTCCAAGTCCTCTCATTCCCCGGCCCCTTCCACCTTCCTGAAATCTTCCCCTGTCACCAGCCTGTACTGCTGCAACCATCATTTTCACTTGCCTCTTTTCCTTTTCTCCCTCCCTAAGGCTGTAAGCCCTGTTTGCAGTTTCCAAAATCTGTGCCTTTGTCATGCCCATCAAATCCTCCTTTTTCTGCAGTTTCCTTTTAATATCAGGGGCGGCACGGCTGGTAAAGATACCCTTCATAATTGCCTCAGTAGCCTGATCATTGGGGTTTGCATTAGTAGTTTGCCTGATGGTATCCCGAATATGCTGCAGAAAAGCAACCGGACTCTCTTTTGGCTCCTGTACTAGCTCATACGGCTTAGCCCAATTGTTATGTCAGACAGCTGAGTGTCGGAGACCATGTAACAGGAGCTCCTTGTATACAGTGAGACGGGTGAGATCCGCCGGCACGTTAGGATTCCACCGGGGGTCTGCTGTAGGGACCTGAACTGCAGCAACAGGAACGTTTGCTGTGTTTGCCTCATGTCTAAGCTGTGCCTCCTCTCGTGCCTTATACACAACCTGATTACGCTCCACCTCAGACAGCAGGGTCTGCATAAGGACATTACAGTCATCCCAGTCAGGCTTATGGCTAGCCTGACACCCTTCAAAGACCGAGATAAACTTGCTTGGATTCATAGAGGAGTCCCCTGCCTGTGCCTTAAAAGCTGCTAGGTCCACTGGGTTAAAAGGCACATGGGTATAAACCTGCATTGTAGTGGCTGGGCGATTTTCTGTTCCAGTACGGGCTATCCGAGTCTCAGTAATCAATGGATAGAATCCCACTGAGGGGGCAATCTCTGGGACCTGAGGCACCCTATCTTTATACGGTGGGGGTATTGGAGCCGAAGGGGACACCGACTCTGCCATTACAACCGGGGCAGGGTTCCGAGGACTAACAATAGTTACTACCGAACCTGTCGGAGTCAAATTACACTTTTGCAAAAGATCTGATCTATCTCTTAACAACATAAACAACTGTACATACATATGTTCATTCCATTTACCCGTATGCTGACAAAACAAAAGCAATTAAAGGATCGTATTATAATTAAGTGATCCCTCCGGTGGCCACCTTTCCTGGTCCTCTAGCTGATATTGAGGCCAGTGTACTGTACAGAATCTTTTTAATTTACTTTTAATCAACGGATCCGATCCAAACACTTTCCAGTTCACCAGAATGCATTCTAAGGGCATACACCTTGTCCTGCCTGCAGTACCCTGTCCCTGCCTCATACTCTAGGGAGACACTGGGCGTCCCCAGGTCAAAACAGGTAAAGTCCCCACTGGACTGTTCCTACCTTATCCAAGGGTCCGGTTCTGCACCGTCGCCCACAGCTGCTTCTCCACTAATCAAGCGCGTTGCACCGTTGTACCCTCCGGGGTCAACCAAACCACATCTCCGCCGAGGTCCCCGATGAAGTCACCGGTGAGCGCTCTGGGCGTCGGTCATTGTCGTAATCCATTGGCCGCCAGGAGGGATCCGGGCAAGGCTAAATTTCAGCCTCGAGCCCACCCAGGGATGCCAAGACTGTTGCCGGCACAGGGGCCCGAGGACAGCAACAGTGGAGTTCGTTGCCCGGTGTGCTTCACGTCAATAAACATTCCGGGGTGGAGAAACAATCAAAGTTTATTTGAGATCTCAAAGTGGTGCAAGGAGACAGGCAAGTCTCAAATCAAGCACACCAGCAAAAACAGTTTCTCTCTTCTTTATACATTTTACAACTAAGCCCCCCTTCTCTCCCCCTCGCTACCACCTCCTCCACTCCCCCTCCCCTCTCTACCTAAGGCATGTTTATACATTTAAGCAATTAAATTATTCTAGGGCTATAAATCTAGCTTGTTAGTAACTTCTCTCTATACTGTTATTTGGTTCTGTTTACCCTTAGTTTATTACCCCTTCCCCAGCTAGAAACATGCAAACCTCATCATTATCGTTTGGTACCTGGTATGAGCAAGGTCGTAATTGCTAACTGGCTATTTACACATTCCAATTCCTGTCCTTGGTTTTTGAGGCCGATTAGAGTTAAACATGGAAGGACAGAGTTTAAACATGGAAGAACTTTGGCTCAGGCAGGCCTAGTAACCCCAACATTGGGCTAATTCTACTCCCATTGGAGTTTACGGTAAAACTCCCATTGACTTCTGTGAGAGCAGAAAAAGCCATCATTTGAATACTTTTGACAATTCTATCCTACATCTGCATTAGGTCCCTCTAAACTAGGTTGCTGTGGCAACTTGTTTTGCAATGACCTTTTAGTGGCGAGACACTTGCTTGTTTGTCTAATTAAAAGGCTGCATTACTTTTGGTCACAATGAACAACCATCCTGCAACTCAGAATTTCCAAATATCTTTAATTGTTACACCATTGAGTTACAGGGCCCAATTCTGCCATCCTTACTCATGTGATGCTTCATAATTCAAGTGTGTTCAGTTCACAAGGGTCCCTTCTTCATAGAACAATTGTAATGTACTAATCCCAATCCTAAATTTGTTTGTCCGCAAAAATGTTCTCAGAGCTTGATCCCAGGGATTTTCTTAGAACTGGGATGTGTGTGTGTGTGTGTGTATATATATATATATATATATATATATATATATATATATAATTTTAAGACTGGACAACTTCTCAAATATAAAGAGCAGATCTTATACCTGAGGTGCAGAGTTCTGGGGAGAAATTCAGGTCAAAATTTTCAAATATAAGTGCCTACAGTTAGGTGTTCTTATGCCTATTTAGGTATCTAAATAAGTGGCTTGATTTTTCAGAAGTGCTGAGCAGTTACCACTCCTGTTGATTTTGCTGGGAATGGTGTGTGTTCGACACTTGTGAAAATAAGCTCATTGGTTTATCTAGGCGCCTAAATATGGATTTAGGTGCCTAATTTTAGACATTAAAACTTAGTAATTTTGATTCAGAATGTCCAAGGCTGGCTGTGCTTAAAAATGTGAGGATTTTTTTTTTATCATTAGCACAACTTCATTCTTTTTATACTTGTTGAGTTAGAACACCTGGATTTACTCTGAAAAACAAAATGTATCTTTGCTGTTCTCTGAATCTGTCCATTTTTGAAAACACTGCAAGAAATTAGATATTTCCATGCAAAGTACATCATGATTAGGATGCAACACTTAAAAGGTGCTTTATAAACAATATTTTATAATATGAAGTGTTCTACATTCTACAGAGAATGTTGCATAGGAATGACATTATGGGCTAGTAAATACATGCCTTAATGTAGCTGTACACTACCTGGGTGTAATTTGTAAAGTCAAAATGGCTGAGAACTTAATAACTCTACAGTAACAGACTGCGAAACCTAGTGACGATTCAACCTGATGATATTCTGAACAACAAGAGCCCTTGACCATGCTTGTAGCTGTTTCTGTCACTTCACATTGTCTCTACAGACATAACAGGCTTCAGAATAATGCACAGAGAATTGTAGTATCTTATTAGAGAGAGGCTTTACAGAGAGACCGTTTTCAAGCAAGTATGGAAGGCCCAATATGCAGTAGAACCACCGTGTTTCCATTGTGTGAATTAAGACTGAAAAATACTGTGTAATGTAGATGATGAGATTTTGTTGCAGAGTTGGCTTCCAAGCTCACAGTGCTTCGGAACAATAGGAAATAAAAGCATAATAAAAATGAAGGAACTCTCAGAATACAAACCAGTCAGATTTTCCCAAAGCATGTGTACACTCTCCACTCTACTTAATAAGGTAATAGGTACAAGAAATCAAATAGAGAAGTAGAGTCCTTAATAGTTTGGATTCCTTAGTAACATGCACACTTAGGAAGTGGTTTTAGAGCAGAAATTGGTCTTAGAGAAGCACACATCACATTTGGATCAATATAATTAAAACAGACGAGCTGTGCAATATTTCGGGGGTGGGGGTGGGGGAGCAGAAAGTAACTCCATCAGACTTAAAGCCCCACTGAAGCCTTTGAGGGTAACGCAAAGATGTAATGAATGACATTTCTACAAGCTTCTACTGAGTACTTACAACCCAAATTTTCCCATGCTAGTCTGCATTCTCTCTCTCTCTCTCTCTCTCTCAACTTCTATATCCCTTGCAGTCAGAAATGGCTGTAAGCTCCTGCTTATGCCTTGATCTCATTTGAATTGTTTCCTGATAAATTTTAAAAAGAATAAAATGGGCTTGACTGGATTTAACTTAAGCTCATTTGAACTGAAACATTCAAATGGGATGAAATAATGGCACAGCAGTAAAGCTGTGTGGTTGGTTTGTTTGTCGTTCCTCCCCCCTAACATCCATGCAAACAACCAGTTTAAAAAGAGACAAGGGAAGCACAAAGTGATCTCTAAGAAATGAAGCGGAGTGCTTGATTGAGGGCAGGTGTTCAGATCAGCTAGGGAGATTCCCCTGAAATAATCCTTAAAGAAACAGATGCATCTGACTCTGACACTGTCAATCGTCTCATTTGTGGACATGCCTGTAAGGCTTTGAAAAGCTGGACAGATGCTCTTCTAAAAATAAATAAATAAAATACCCATGATTTTGCTGGTAAGTCCTCCTTAATTCACATACCAGTTCAAATATGTTAGTTAGGTTTGTCAGCTGCACTAAACATATTTGATCATTGTCCCCACCTCCTACATTTGCCTAATATAAATAACTATTGTTCTAGTTTCTCAGCTCATCTGCTTTAATTTCTTTGATTGTTTGTACCGATTTTGGTAGAAATGCATAATTAGCAACACAAGTGGCATTTTCATCTATGCAGATGCATTGAAAACTCATCTGGGGCTCTAGCTAAGATGAGTTGGCTGAGTTTATTTTCTACTGGACAGTATCAAATTAATGTATAACCACAATAACCAAACCAGCAAGTTGTGGAGGTTTATCGGGGCTGGTTAGTTGCTAGGTTGTTGTTTTCGTTTCTTTTCTTTTCCTTTGAAGGGTTGGGAGTTGGATCTGTTTTTTATTTTATTTAAGGCTCAGCATAATCATGGAGCTACATTTTTCCACCCTTAGTTACACTAAATAATAATTTACTTCACAGTAGTCCCCTTGATGGGAGACTAAACAACGTGGCTTATATCCTAGTGAGTATGTCTCACCCATGACACAGCAAAGAACAATGCCAGGACCCGGGAGGAAAGGGATTTGCTTGTACTGCATAATATTACTATTTAACATTCACACTGTGATAGTACCTAAAGGCCTCAACCATATGGGGCCCCACTGTTCTAGGCACTGTACAGACATATGGTAAATGATAGGCCCTTCCCCAAAGATTCTACAGTTGAAAGTTGAGATATAACACGTGGATGGGGACAAATAGGCATGGGTGGGCAAGGAGAGACATGGTAACAAATAGAACAGGATGTGTGTAATTCCTCAGCAGCCAATAGCATTAACAGCCTGGCCATTGCATTATGGCAAAGGTGAGTTTTCAGGAGGGACTGGACTGTGGATCAAATAAAGATCTAATTGTTTTGATCTAATTGTTTGTTCTGCTTTTCAGTTTATCTAATATTTCCCCTTGTATCGTTCCATTCTGTCTCAAGCTTCTGCTCTGTCAATCACCTGCTGAAAAGCAGCTAAGCCCACTGCTCCCAATCAAATGCAAGCACTCCAAACCCCTTTTCCGCCTTGTCATCTTTGATACGTGCAGGAGCAGACGCATATGAGCTGGAAGCAGATTGCAAGTCGAAATCCTAAAGTCCAAAATTGCAGAACCATTCTTACACCTGTGACTCTCTGTTGCCCATAATTATCTACACTACACATGAGAGCAAAAGCTCCCTCAAACCTTATTGTGAGTCATTTAGAATTCTAATTGGGATTAAAAAACTCTTGAAATCTGAGTAGGTGGCTCAGTGCATTATAGTTGATGGATGTTACCCTGAGCTCCAACCCTGCAGACCAATACAAGAACCCCACTATGTTTTTATTAAAGAGCTGCAGCATTTTTTTGTTCCAAAGAGTGGATTTGCGCTCTGCTTCAGCTAATTAGCAACTAGCTCATGCACAACAGTGTTGGGTAATGGCACTTTTACTGAAAGGCTGATTTCATTTTGATGGGGGTTTTTTCTACTCTTAATTTGTGTTTTAATATGAGGGGTTCTGTTCATCATTTGCTTTCTCTGCGTATTTTGTGTGTATGTCTCTCTCATGCATTATTTTCTCCCTGAAGATCCCTAAAATCTTGTTTCATGACCAGCATATAATTGCACATGGAATAGATTAAATTCATGAGGCTTTATTTTGCAGGACCGCTTTCATTTTTCTCATAAAGCAACATTATTGGTTCCTCTTCCCTTGTCACCCATTTCCCACCAGATTACCCTCTTCCTGTTTCACCAGCCCACAACCAGGAGGACAGTAATGGAAGAGGGTCCATTGGAACAATAAAGAGCCAGAGGAATTGTACTGATGGAACAGAAATGGGATGACATCACTGTCTGATGGATTTTACTGTTGGAGCTGCATAGGGATCACAATATATCAGGCAGCTGATAAATGAAGCACATAAGTCAAAGCAGAATTGCTGAATGCTGTTACACACTATTTCTAAAGGAGACCAGAACATAGCAGTCTAGATTGCAGAGAATAGAGGCTTTTAGCTCAGCTCACCTGAGCAACTCATTTTCAGTTTGGCCTTTCTTTTCCATACTTTTCTTTAGCCTCCTGGGCCATGGGAACTCTAACTGTAAACTGTTTCACCCTGGCAGCTCCACAATCAAGAATCACCAGCAGTCTGGGGGCGTGGGATGGGGGGGAGAGAGAGAGAATGATGTCTTTAGCTCTGAATTCATTTGCTCTCTGAGTGTAAATTGGATGCCTAATGTTATTTCTGTGCATTATTTTAGATTTAATGCTGTACAGAGATAAATTAAGCAGGTGGCTATGGCACCCAGAAAACAACTTCTGTCAGACAGCCTTCCAATGAGCAAAAAATCAAATCCCCTTGGAAGTTTTTTTTTTCATTCATTTGCTTCTAGTTAAATATAGATGCTCTCAGATAATTATCAGCCTTGAAAGCAACCCATAACTGTTGTGGAGTATTTCTCTTGCATTCCTATAAAAGGCCCTATGAAAATGAATCTGATGGTTATCAATACAGCTTCTTTTAACTCACTCATCATCAATGCTGGGTTCACTCCCCAAATCCCTGGCCCTTATGCTCAGCTGGAATGTATCAGCATAGATCCACTGAAGACAATGAGCCACATCGATTTATACCAGCTAAGCATCAGGCCTATCTGACTCAGAGAGATACATTGACATCAATTATTATAAGATTACAGATTTTAGAGTACCCCCTCCTCCACCCTAACAAGGAAACTCCCCTTTAGAAAATAACCCTGCAGGTTCTCTGGGGAAAAGGGGACCCAACCAATGTATTTGAATAATTAAACAATTTGTTTACTCTGTTTTATTTGCATTTGTAGAATGTGGTTTAAAATATCTGCTGAGTAGTTGCAAAATTAAAAAAAAAAACGATGATTGCATGGGAATGTTTGGCCCTTGCATTGTACAAAATAGCATTTTCCCTCTGGAGTATTCTACAAACATTGTCTTGTGATTATGACACTGGACTGGGGCTCAGGAGGTCTCTGCCATGGAGTCCCTCTGTGACCTTAGGCAAATCACTTAAGCTTGGTGTGCCTTTGTTTCTCATCTAGAAAATGGGGATGAGGATGCTTTTCCTCCCACCCTTTGTCCATCTTGTCTATATTGGATTATGAGCTTTCCAGGGAGGGGGTTCTCTCTCTCTCTCTGACTAGGCGCATGCACAGCACCTACTGCTCTAGCCCCATCTCACATGAAACCTTAGCACGGCTATAATACAAATAAATAACACTCTTGTGAGATGGGTAACTATATAGCCATTATATAGACAGATGCACATAGGCTGTATCTACACTTACGGTGGCATGTAGAGTACATATGCCACCTAGCATAGGTATAAATAACAGTGTAGAAAATGAGGCATTGCTTAGGCAACTAGAGTAAGGACACACCTGAACCCTGTGGCTGTGTGCCCTACACAGCTCTCTACACGAGCAACCAGTGCCTCCCATGTCTACAGTGCTATTTTTAGCAGTGTAGTGTCCCATTGCTTTTCCCCACCTCAGTGAAAGACTTCAGCTGTAGGGAAAATCTCTGTCAGGGAAGACAGTGGAGAAAAGCACCGGCAGCTCCCCGCTGCCAAAGCCTTTCCCCACTGCCTCCCCCTGCCAGAGACTTTCACTTCCGTGTGTAGCTACACGCCGGTGTGGACGCAGCCTGCTTTTCACTGCAGCTTGTAGCTACACATATTCTACACTCCGCCACTAGCATAGACAAGGCTGTAGGCAGAGGGAGTAATTTGAAGTCATGAAGTGAGCTGGCATTGGAGTTGAGAATAATTATATAATTATAATTTAATTTTAGGCTAGACTGCAGTGCTCTGGGAGGCGTTCCTCTGAGGCATAATTCCTCCATTTGCTCTGATATAGCGCTGTGTGTAGGAAATAATTTGCTACAGCCCCTTTAAAGAGCACAGCATGCTCCTTTGCCTCCGCTCCCCCCCCCCCCATTTCTTCACACTGCAGAGAAAAATAAATCACTTTTTCCTCAGCAGCCTGAAGAAAGCTGAACCATTTTTCTTTATTCCACTTTTCTGTTTCTAACATATTTTAGCTTAATTTTTATCGAGCCACATTTGTATTTACTCAAATGTGTTCTCGACTCTGTCTTCAGTGTAAGTAGTGCTATCAACACTGATCAGTGTTCTGAGTTTGTCGTTTATTGTAACACCCCACTGTTGCTCACGTGTGATGATGGGGCTCAGATCCCTATACCCTCCTCCCAGTGTTGCTTATTCTGGTTTTGGCAGCACCCAGAAGGGTTTATGTGGTTTGTTGTCCTCTCTCCAGAGAATGTCTGCTTCAGGACTAAGAAGAATAACTTATGAGCTAGCATGACAAAGTTTTCCATTTGCCGTGGTATTTTTGTGACATAAATCCTGAGCTCAGGTTCAGACTTGCAGCAATACAAAGCAGGATTTTGACACTCTGGCAGGCAGCCGTAGTGGTAAATCATGGTCTCTCTCCCTCCCCATGTTCTGCAGAGTAGAATCTGTTGTCACAGTTAGACGAATTTATCTGGACAGCCATCTAAATTCTGGGGAAATTGGTTTAAAATTAATTGAATGTAGTTCAGAATCTTGTTTTGGGGTGAAAGTTGTTCTTTACTGCTCTGTGTTTTCCCGTGACAGATTAAATTATTGGGCTCAGAGAGAAAAGGAGACAGCCAGCTGTGACCACATCAGTGCATTCAAGTGTGGATGAAACAAGCATTTGTTGGGGCTGGGGAGAAGGGCGCAGCAGGCTGCCTCTGCTTCCTGTGCAGCATAATGGGTGCCTGTCCAACTAGTACTGTGCACTTGATGAAACTAATGAAGAAACCGAATGACCATTTTAAAATTTTTTATCAGTCCACTTAATAGATTTTTAGACTAACGCTTACTTCTTTCCTGCTTGACCTAATTACGACTGTGCATGTTGAATCATTACCTATATTAACAGCCTTCACTTGCCCTACTTCCTTGACTGATTTCTAGTGTATTGGGTCACTGTTTCAAAGGGTTTTTTTTTAATAATCAACTCTCAGGATCCTTTTTTCCCTCTTGAATAAGCGGCTTCAGAACAAAGTCTCATTAATCACCATTTTTCTTAACTCTTTCTTCCTGCCTTCTGAACTATTAGCATATTTCACAAAATATCATGAAAAAATTCTCTCCTGGACAAATTTCCATCACAGACTAAGAACCAAAAACCTTTTGCATTATTGCAAGCAATAGAGTTCTCTGGTGAAACTTACCTATGGCTTTTTGGTTGTTTAGTTAAGTTTGGACAACCAATACAAGATGTAGCAACAGTTTTCAAGGCTGCAGAGAAGGTTAATGAGGCTGACACCTGAGTCAAAGTTAATCAAGACATACTAAGAAAAACAAATCTATATAGCAAAATTAAATAAAGTTGGCCAGAGATTTACCGGAGATATAGAATATTTTAAATAATAGAGCTATTCTCCATGGAGCTTCCCCCCCCCCCCAATATAAAGCTGATCATAGTACTGGGAAAACATGACAAAATCAGAAAAGCTTTAATGATGTCAGGAAACATTTTTCAGGCCAAAAATTATACTCTATGTAATGCAACTAGTCGAGAGGGGGTATAAAGCAAAAGCAATGAAAGCTTGCAGGAATCAATAAGGTGCCAGGCTAAGGGAGACAGAACTCAAAGAAAAGGAGCTTTGATGGGCTAAACAATGATTCACTCCTGTACAAAGCAATCCGTTATGTTCCTGAAAGTGTACCTTTTGTTTCTGTCATTACACACATTGCCCCCAAAATAGTTCATCAACAGTACAGTGTGTAGCACACACTGTATGTTAGCAGCTCTCAAACTATGGTAGATGTACCAGCGGTGGTAGATTAGTTGATTTAAATAATATCAGAATAGAATCCTTTATAACCCCACCGATTAAAATTATGAAGGTGGCAGTTTCAGTACTTTTGAGTTTTATATGTAGTATTCTAGATGTGAGAACTGCTCTCTATGAAACATATACTTTGAACATACATTCAGTAGGGTGCCGGTAGCTTATATTTGAAATATGTTTGATGTGTACTCAGGCTTTTGTCAAGCATCCCTTAAAACACTGAATTCTTGGGCAGTTAAACCATTCCACAGCAAACTCCACTTTAATCATAAGGGCATATTGTCCCCAGGCACATAGTTTCCACTGAAATTAATTGAAGCTTTGTTTGCAAATGAAAGTGAGAATCAATAGGTCTTTGTCACCTTGCAAATTTCTGTTGAATTCAGTAAATTGTCATTTAAAGGGTAAACATTTCAAATGTTTCATTCAGATCTGATGCATACTTCAGTCATTATGATGTAAAATAAATGCATTTCACTGATTACTAACATATGAGCTTCAACACAATGTGATTGGAATTGATTGCATTATGAAATCCTGACAAAACATGGCATATAATGGAAGCACTGATGGAACTGTCATTGCAGTTGTTACTGTAATCTCTGCTGTGCAGGAAATTTATGACTGTATTTCCAAAGCATTGCCTTGGAATTACAGGGACAGATCCTAAGGTGATGCAGTTGACTTCAGTGGAGTTACACTGGTACACATCAACTGAGGGTCTAGCCCATAGAGCTGTTAAGGACCTAATATTACACCACTGAATTCAGTGGGAGCTTTGCCATTGGATTCAATGGCCACAAGCTCAGCTCCTTTGGGCTCTTAGTCATATGGCTAAATTCCCATGTTTGGGGCCTTTCAAAATGTACCGCTTGGCATCTGTTACTTTGATTTGAATGAGAGGTTGTTCACAGTGATATATCAGATTACATTTTTGGACTTGCTCCTGGTCCACCTATCATTGCAGCTTGTGCTTTGGATATTATTGATTTTCTTTTGGTCAGGCTGAAGGCTTTCCACATATTTCCTGATGATACCAGAGTGTCACTTCTGGATGGTGGTTTTCTTTGGAGAGCAAATAAACTACAAGAAGATACCCTGTAGGGAATGATTCTGGACTAGTCCTTGGGAGATGGACTAGATTATGGTTCTGAGCCCAGGAGTCATGACCCCCTTGCCCTTCCCCTACTGCTAAATGTGGGGCTGATCCCAGGATGGTCCCAGAATGGCAAAGGTTGAGAACCCATGGACTAGATAATCTAATAAGGCTTTCCCAGCTTTTATTTTTATGACTCTAGAATTATTTCCTTTGCGTTTCATCTGCTCTGCAAGGATTTTGAGTATGACATCATTTGTAACTTGGTCAGTGAGATCACCAAGAGTCCAGATGGTGTTCTCTCGTGATATCTTAATTTCATTTAGCTTTAGTACTGCAATACTAGTGAATCCATTGAGCTGAAATCTTCCATCAGGTATATTTTACCTGCGTTTTGTTTGTAGGCATAGTATTATTCCCTTTGTATTTTATAACGTAGAAAGACTCCTTCGAGTACACCTCTTTGTCATGTAAACTGTGTATGCTTTATTCTAACAGCAGTTGCTAACCAGAATACAAATGCCAATCAGCATTTTGTTCAGTTATTACCATTGTTATTGTCTCAGAAAAGCAGGAAGATGATATCCTCTGAGTTTACAAATCAGAAAACGTATACACAATATCTTATAAAAGCATAGAATAAGTGAGTGATTATCGGTCAACACCCAGTACTTGCGTCTCAAAATGTACTTGGTAAAAAGAGAGTTTCAGAAAATTGTAACTAACCTTGAGAAAACAGTACAAAAGGGTTCTATTCTTTAAAGAAGATGACCAGTTTTTCCTTGTGTTAAAATAACGTAAATGGCATTTATTCTCTTCTGATATCTAGTCTGTATCTCCACTGGCTTCAGACTCATGCTCAGGACTTTAGCACTTGTTTCATCCAATAGAAGGAGACTGGCTTTCAGGCGATGTGCCCTCACTTACGTGAAGTTGCAGGAGTAGAATTACATGCCCATGGTGGTAATAGATACTCTTTCAGTGGCAAGTGCTTATTTAGGCAATGAACAGTGCTATTAGATGCTTTACAAGTTCTACAGAAGATCCACCAGGACAGAGCTTGTGTCATACTGATTGTGCCCATCTGGCCAAGACAGTTCTGGTTTATGGATCTGCTGAAGCTCTCAGTTCACCTTCCTATGAACATCCCCACATTACCAGACCTTCTAACACAGCATAAGGCAGGTTCAAGCACCCCAGTCTGCAACTCAGGGCTTGATATTTGGATGGACATCAGAAATACAGCACTCATATTCTAAAAGGCTACAATCCAGCTTAACCAAAGCAGAAAAGGTTCTATAAGAAGCAGTTACTCAGCAAAATGGAAGTGTTTCTTTTCTTGGACTCACCAACGAAACTCGTCTCCAGAATCAGCTGGGATCCCTGCTATCTTAGAATCTTTACTTACCCTTAAGTCTTCAGGTCTTGCACTCAATTCTCTGTGAGTGCATATAGCAGTGATCAGTGCTTTCCATCCTCCGGTGGATAACTGTACCGTCTTCACTCACCCTGTCGCAACTAGATTTCTGAATGGGATTCTCAGGTCCTTTCCACCATTGGTGAAGTTCATACCTTAGTGTGACCTTAATTTTGTTTTATCATCGCTCACACCACACCCCTTGGAACCTCTAGCTACATACTCTATGGCCCATCTGTCCATGAGGGTGGCTTTTCTAGTACCCATAATGTCAGCCCAGAAGAATCAGCAAGCTGGGAGCGCTCATGGTAGAGCCATCATGTACTGCATTCTATAAAGAAAAGGTCTTGTTACGACCCCATACCAGCTTTGTTCCTAAAGTAGTTTCCAAGTTTCTTATGAGTCAGTTAATTCACTTACCGGTATTTTTTCCAAAACCACATGCCACAAATGAAGAGAGAGAGCTCCATTCTCTGAACATCCAAGGGGCTTTGCTGTATGTCTGCAAAGAACAAAGTATGGTAGAAAAACGTAAACTATTTTTTACCTTTGTTATCAGCTAGCTCAAATTCCCCCTCAGAAGCAGGCTGAGAGCTCATTCCACTAGAGAGCAAGCTGCTTCGGCTGCATCTCTGAGAGATGTTCCCCTTCTAGAGATATGTAGGGCAGTTACTTGGAGCTCTTTGAATACCTTCATGAGACATTATGCTCTGGTCCTGTCATCAGCTGCAGATATAGCAGTGGGAACAGCAGTACTACCAGCTATCACTTCTGCATCCTCATACCCACTCCCCATCTGACTACTGCTTGTTAATCTCCCACGAGTGAAATACACATAGACATCAACACTCAAAGAAGAAATGGAGGTTACTTACCTGTAACTGGAAGTTCTTTCAGGTGTATGGTCCCTATCTGTATTCTCTATCCCCTCTGCTGCAGATTATTTGAACTGTGATAAGAATGGGAACTGGAGAGGCGTTGGCCCACACCACCTGTTGTGCCCTTGGTTCAGATATAATGAGGAGAGCTATGGTGCATTTGTGGGCCAACAGACATTGCTTATAAAATATTCCAGACTCAGGCGCATGGTGGGCATGCGTATCCCATGTGTGGAATTCAGATGCGTATAAGCTGGTATCAATCAAGCTTTAGTGAAGGTGAAACAGCTCCGACCACCCAGGATTTCTACCTGAATCCAAACTTAAGTTTATATTCCCTTGACTTTCCTATTTTTTCTTCTGACTAACTCTGTTCATTGTTTGCCAAAATAGGAAGAGGCTGGTGGTTGAGTTCTTCACTCACCTGCACACAGGTTGAGATTTTGTGTGAAAATAGCTTTTGTTTTGCTCTTCACTTAGGCCCCAATCCTGCAAACACTGGTGCATGTGCTCAACTTAATGGGCATGTGAGTAGTCCTACAGATCTCAATGGGCGTATTCATGCATGTTCATAATGGTTTGCAGGATCAGGGCCATAGTGAGATAGAACTTGAAATGGGCATGAGTAGTGAACTGTCCTCTTGCAGCACTGGTAGTTCCTTTACGTTGGGTTTTAGCCATTTTTGTGTGGCTGCATGTGACAGTTTGCATTATTAGTGCCTTTGCCGTTCCTGGTCTCTGTATAAACTGACAACTTTGATTTCTAGTGACATCAATCGCCACCTCTCAGTCATGCTAACAGAACAGATTTTAAAATAATTTACTTAAAAATCCAAGATTAATGATCTTTTTCATCTGCTGTCATTCATGTCTCTCTGCTCAGCAGTGTTGTTAAGCAGTTCATTTCTTGTTATTGCAGTGATCACTGATGGGGCGCTGGATAAGACAGCTCTTGCAGATGATGTGGGAAGCGAGGAGGATCTGTATGAGGACTTTCGGAGTTCCAATCACCGCTATGGCCATCCTGGAGGAGGAGGAGAACAACTTGCCATCAATGAGGTATTGCAACTGTAGGTCTGTGAAGAAGCAGAAAGGAGGCTGCTTTTGGTTTTTGGTAGTGAGGCATCACCATTGCAATAGGGTCCTGGATAAATGGGTACAGCTCAGTATTCACTTGGTGCGGTCACCATTTTAATTGCATTATCATCCCAAACTCACGTTGGGGTTTTCCATAGAGCTGCTGGCTCCAGCATCGAAGGAATGCTGATGTGATATAAAATGAAACTGCAGCTCCCTACACTGTAGGTAACTTGAGAAGAGAGGAACTCCTAACTGATGTGTTTTTAGGGAGAAAGGGAATATACAGACATGAGTGAGCAGCACAGGCTGGAATACTTTCAGGGGTGGTGTGATCTGAAGTCTGGTAAGCATTTTTACTTAGTGGAGCTAGAATGATGATTTTGAAGCCCTTGGAAGGATTATTCTGAACACGTGTTCAAACCTTTCACCTTGAATGCAAGCTTATGTCCAAACAAGTAGCACATTGGTGAATGGGAATGGTTTTGGCAAACGGTTCTTGTAATGCTGACATCAATTTAATTGCTTGTCTCAAATTAGAACGTGTTCCATAGTCTAACTTGTGTGGTGAGTATTAGTCAACACACAGGATCTGTCTGTCTGCAAAAGTACAGTGCCATTGTCTAGTGCATTAAAATAGGAATCCTGCTATGCAGTATTACACAATATATAGAATGCTCTTTCCTTTGGGTGAATTAATAAACATTTCATTGGAAGAGCTGAGGACATGCTCCCTATGAACTATAATACGGACTGTTGTACTGAGTGTGCTGTATGCTCTATCTTTTTGTGACCTGCACAAGATGGAGGGGCACCGATAAAAGATATATTATGCTTTCTTAGGGGTCAGCTATGGCTGAAATGGTGGTGGCTACACCTTATGCCTGTGTCAGAGGCAGCCATAAAGCTTCTAGGAGCTGTATGAGGTAAAGACTTAGAAACAAACCGTTTAAAAACAGTATACCATATACTCCTTCCAGTACCAGTCTCCCACTCTATTGGGAAAGTGAAAGCCTTAGAGCTGCTCTAATTTCCACTCTGCTTCCCACAACCCCTGGGCATGATAGGGAGCAGAGAATAATTGGAATACAGCATGCTTCAGCTACACTGCTACAATGGGGATGGGAGCAGGCCCATCATAGGGTCTCCGTCATAGTTCTATACCGGTGAGGAGGCTCCTAATGAAAGCAGCTTATGAGGGGCTGTTTCCACCCACTTTACAGCCTCTTCATGCCACCACAACAGCATAGAACTAAGAATTCATCCCATTACTGTTTTTCCCCTTATTATCAGCAAGTAAACATAAAGAAACTAGAAGAACACCAACGCATCTAATGCTGTGATACAGATGGGAAAACTGGTAGGATAAAACAAGATTTGCCACAAAACTATTCTCTTGCTCAGTTTCCTAAGTGTTACATCCACTTCACTTTGTAATGAAAGGGAATTGGAAGTGACATGGTACATATGACAGCACTAGGAATGCATTTGCCCACATTTAGCTGGTACCTGAGGTGTGTTTGGCCAGTAGCCTCTGATATGTTTAGCAGCACGGGAAATGTATTCCACAGCATGTACTGGATACATTTCGAGCTATAGAAGGTGTTTACTGCATTTCCTGATTTTTCAAGTGCTTGAGTGTGCAACCTAAACATTCTTTTAACATAGTTTTTTGTATGTAACTTCCTAGTTCTTGGGGAGGGGGGAGGTTAAAGAAAAAGGATACAATATAATATTGTAGGAATTACAGATATCCTTAAAGAAATCTTTATACCGTGTGATAAATTCTGAAAAATATTTTGTTTCACTTGGAAATGGTTCTGTTTCTATATCAGATATTCTCTGTATTTAATTTTCCTCATTCTTTTTACTGAGAACAAGAGCTTTTTTTTTTAAGAGTTCATTGTCTTTGTTAACTGCTTATCCATCATGTAACTTTGATTTGTCCAGAGCAGTTGTAACATGCGAAGTTCTTGTAGCATATCTGGATCTGTTGGCATTTCAGATCCAGAGACTTATCAGGTCAACCAGTCAACATTGATTATTTGTTTATTGGCCTGTGCCCTGTAAGCTTGTGTATTACAACTTGTTTTGTTGGCCCAATAACAGGTAGCACATTATTTACCTTGTCCACTGGTTCGGATGGATAATGATTCCATCATTTAGCATCAATTAGCATTAGCGAAGTGCCTCTCCGCATGATGGCCTTCTGGAATGGCACAGTATGGTAGAATACTAATTTCTAATGCAGGGATTTTAAATGGATAAATATCGTAAAATATAGAATGGACATTTCTAACATAAGCCTTCCCAATTCCCAGCCATCTTGATGAACTTCAGTGGTGCGTCAAAGCTCATAGCCTCTATAAAATAAAAATATTTCTAGGCAGGATCTTCTCTGAAGGTTTTCAGTAATAGCCTTGGGGGAACTGCAAGTGAAGAAGCTAAAATATAATCATTTAATAAACTTTTCCAAGTTGTCTTTTCCCTGCTTTATTGAATCTCCATTGGTATTTCATTGGTCTAGAGGAAGGAAACCATGCCAATTTCCTTGCAGATATCCTCATTCTTAGCTATCTTTAAATAAACAGAGAAAGATTTAAATGTATTTTTAAACATTTGGCAGACCCAACATTCCTTATTTTTAACTTCAGTTTTTATCAGTTTGGGATCAGTAGACAATGGTTGTGGAATGACAATGAAGCCTCTCATGGAAGAAGAATGACTTATTGACAAAGGGGTTTGAGGGATAGAAGAAAAGGGGGAAGGCTTACAGAGCCCACCTAGGAAGAACTGCTCAAGGATGTGTAGAAGCCAAGAAAGAAACCAATCAAAAAGTAATAATAGAGGATGGGCTGGAATTATATGAACCAATTCTTAAGAAAAGAAAAGGGGGAAAATATCTTTCTTGGAGGCCCTGTCAAAGCTTTTTCATGAGCAGAGAGAATGTATTTAAAAGAGATTTTTGGTTGAGATTATATTTTTGTTTGGTTTAGTTTGGGGAGTTCCAGGCAACAGATCCACACACATCCGAAGTATGATCAGCTGAAAAATATGACCGGGGAAGCTGTATTACTAATGCTGTGTAGTTTTTCAGTCCTCCCATATGGAAACATAATATATTGGACACATGTAGCTATAAATTACGTGAAATGTGAGGCATATCCATTTAATTTAAGCACTGTAAAATTATCTAGAACCTTGACTGGTTTAGGCACAAAATCTACTTACTCACCCGTACCATGACAATAGTGAAGAAAACAATAATACTTTATTTGCTCATCAAATAAAATTAATCAAACTGGGCAAATAGACTTAGGCATGACTGATTTAGAACATATCAGATCTTAGACAAAGGGTTCAATCCTACTCTCTGCTGTGGGGAGCATGTTTCTGCATAAATTGGAAAATTCGCTGTTGTACCTGAGCATATCTTTGTTGTTTACTAGATGATTTTTCCAAGATCAACAGCATTGATAGGTTGGGTATAGAGGAAGGAATCAAGCCTCTGGAAATTATTTTTTAATGCAATGACTAAACTGGTCATTTTTTTCTATTTATTTATGTCAGTGCACTTAATACATTTGTATGACATCCTGGTCCCATTAAAGTCAATGATAAATCCAATACGTATTACATAACAGTCAAACTGGGGAGAGGTATCTAGTCGGGTCTTGCAGGGAATCTATCCTACATCCAGTACTATTCAATATTTTTATTAATGACTTGGGTAATAGAGTAGACTATGCTTGTAAAAAAATGCATACCACACCAAGCCGGGAGGGGTTGCTAGCACTTTGGAGGACAGCATTAGAATTCAAAACTACCTTGACAAATTGGAGAATTGGTCTGAAATCAACAAGATTTAATTCAATATAGACATATGCAAAGTGCTTCAGTTAAGAAGAAAAATATCAACTGCACAATTACAAAATGGGGAATAACTGGCTAGGCAGCAGTAATGCTAAACAAGGGTTATAGTTTATATTATAGTAACAGAAGTGTCATGTGTAAGAAATGGAAGGTAATTGTCCAGCGCTACTCAGCATTGGTGAGGTCTCAGTTGGAGCATTGTGTCCAGTTCTGGGCGTCACACTTTAAGAAAGATGTGGACAAATTGGAAAGAGTCCACAGGAGAGCAACAAAGATGGAGGGGGGGAAAGGTTTTGGAAACCTGCCCTATGAGGAAAGGTCTAGTCTTGTGCAAAGAAGACTGAGGGTGGACCTTCAAATATTTAAGGGCCATTACAAAGAGGATGGTGATCAATTGTTCTGCATGTCCACTGAAGGTAGGATAGTAGGCTTAATCTGAAGCAGAAACTTCCTAAGTGCAAGCGTAGTTAAATTTTGGAATAGGCTTCCAAGGGACACTGTGGAATCCCAGTCACTGGAGGTGTTTAAGAACAGGTTAGACAGACACCTATCAGGGGTGGTCGAGGTATAATTGGTCCTGCCTCAGCACTAGGGGATGGTCTAGATGACCTCTTCAGGTCCATTCCAGCCCTACATTTCTATCATTCTGTGATCATGCCATATAGTTTAGATCAGTGATTCTCAACCAGGGGTCCGTGGCCCATTGTGGGGCCACAAACTCTTTCTGAGGGTCTGCCAAGCAGAGCCACTTGGACCCCTGAGCGCTGGCACCCAGCAGCTGAAGCTTGGAGTCCCGAGTCCCAGCACCCCACAGAGCTGAAGCTCTGAGCCCAGGTGCCCCAAGCCCTAGCAGAAGCCACCCTGCAGGGCAGAAGCCTGGAGCCCCCCAAACCATGGGGCTCCAAGCACTGCCCAGTGCTGTGGGGCAGAAGCCCCCCCCCACTCGCAGCTGAAGCCCAAAGGTCTCCCTTGGGCCATGGAGTTTTTATAGCATGTTGGGGGGGCCTCCAAAAGAAAAAGGTTGAGAACCCCTAGTTTAAATCACCAGTTTTGCAATATTTTGCATTTGTTCTATTTGTTGTTTCATTGGCTTCAGTTAAGAAACACATTGATCAATACACCCAGAAATATATATATAATGCTTCTATTTAACAAAATAGCTAATGCATAGTAAAGAGATTTCTTTCATGGTATGGGGTATGAATTATGTGCCTCACTCTATAAAAGAAGTAAATACTAGGGCTGTCATGCGATTAAAAAAATGAATTGCGATTAATCGTATTTTTAAGCGATAATAGAATATCATTTATTTAAATATTTTTCAATGTTTTCTACATTTTCAAATATATTGATTTCAGTTACAACACAAATACAAAATGTACAGTGCTCACTTTATATTTATTTTTGATTACAAGTATTTGCACTGTAAAAAAACAAAAATATAGTATTTTTCAATTCACCTAATACAAGTACTGTAGTGCAATCTTTTTATCATTAAAGTTGAACTTACAAATGTAGAATTATGTACAGAAAATAGATGCATTCAAAAATAAAACAATGTAAAACTTTAGAGCTTATTTCTTGTTCAGCCAATCACTCAGACAAACAAGTTTGTTTACATTTGCAAGAGATAATGCTGACCATTTCTTGTTTCCAAAGTCACCTGAAAATGAGACCAGGCATTCTCATGGCTCTGTTGTAGCCGGCGTCACAAGATATTTACGTACCAGATGTGCTAAAGATTCATACGTCCCATCATGCTTCAACCACCATTCCAGCAGACATACGTCCATGCTGATGACGGGTTCTGATTGATAACAATCCAAAGCAGTGAGGACCGACACATATTCATTTTCATTATCTGAGTTATATGCCACCAGCAGAAAGTTGATTTTCTTTTTTGGTGGTTCAGGTTCTGTAGTTTCCTCATCGGAGTGTTTCTCTTTCAAGACTTTTGAAAGCATGCTCCATACCTCATCCTTCTCAGATTTTGGAAGGCACTTCAGATTCTTAAACCTTGGGTCAAGTGCTGTAGCTATCTTTCGAAATCTTAAATTGGTACCTTCTTTGCGTTTTGTCAAATCTATAGTGAAAATGTTCTTAAAACGAACAACATGTGCTGGGTCATCATCAGAGACTGCTATAACATAAAATATATGGTAGAATGTGGGTAAAACAGAGCAGGGGACATAAAATTCTCCCCCAAGAAGTTCAGTCACAAATTTAATTAACACATTATTCTTTTAATGAGCCTCATCAGCATGCAAGCATGTCCTCTGGAATGGTGGCTGAAGCATGAAGGGGCATATGAATGTTTAGCATATCAGGCAAGTAAATACCTTGCAATGCTGGCTATAAAAGTGCCATGCAAATGCCTGTTCTCACTTTCTGTTGACATTGTAAATAAGAAGAGGGCAGCATTATCTCCTGTAAATGTAAACAAACTTGTTTGTCTTAGCGATTGGCTGAACAAGGAGTAGGACTGAATGGACTTGTAGACTCTGAAGTTTGACATTGTTTTGTTTTTGAGTGCAGTTATGTAACAAAAACAGTCTACATTTTTAAGTTGCACTTTCATGACACAGAGATTGCACTACAGTACTTGTATGAGGTGAACTGAAAAATACTATTTTTTGTTTACCTTTGACAGTGCAAATATTTGTAATCAAGGATAAGATACACTTTGATTTCAATTACAACACAGAATACAATATATATAAAAATGTAGAAAAACATCCAAAATATTTAATAAATTTGAATTGGTATTCTATTGTTTAACAATGCTATTAATCGTGATTACTTTTTTTAATCGTGATTAATTTTTTTAGTTAATCACATGAGTTCACTGCGCTTAATTGACAGCCCTAGTAAATACAGTAATGGAAGCTGTAATTTGATTCTAAAACTTAGTTTTTATAATTGCATCTTTAGTCATTCCATGGGATTCAGCAGTGTAACACCATACCAAAACAGGTTAAGTTACCATCAGATAATTCAGGTAAATTTCAATATTGCAGAAGACTACATAAACAGTAACTAATGTACAGAGTATAGTCCATAGCATTTAATAATACATCTAGAATCCTTAAGATATTTTGTTTATTATACATTTGTCATATACTTCATGAGCGAACAATTTGGAAAAAAAAAAAAAAAAAAAGTCTTTAAAACATACCATTCTCCATGTAACATTTTGCCTCGGAAGGATATAATCAATCTCAAGGATACAAAATAATTTGGGAAAGAAATTGTCAGACCAGACTTCCAGCCACAACATACATAATTAGTTAGATCAATCTTTTGGAAGTGATACACTGTGTTCATGCATATAGTCTAGGAGAGATGATTTATTGCCTCTTTTATGTCTTCATGTGAGTATATTGTTCTCTCAACTGATAGCCAGACTCTAAAGCAAATGTAGCCGGATAACAAATGCTCTCCCTCCCTCCTTCTGCTGGCTCAAGTTCCTGTTTGCAGATCCCACATGTTACTGTGGCCAAGATTTGAACAGAGACAACTATGGTTTGACAGCAGCAATCATTTATTTATTAGACATCAATGGTGCTCAACGCTGTAAAGGACAAGAAATAGACAGTTTCTTCCTTGAGGACCCTGTAGTCTAAGGTCAGATCCAGTAAAGATGTGAGCATATAAGTAACTTTACACATGTGAGCAGTCCCATTGAAATCACTGGGACTACTCATATGCTTAAAGTTAAGCACGTGCATACACGTTTGCAGCATCATTTTCTAAAACTCTTTGCATTTTCAGATTTGTGTGTGTGTGAGAGAGAGATTCTTAAATGTGCAAACTTTGAATATTTCATCAGAGATATTTTTACATTTTATTTAAAAAAGTTTCAGTATATGCAAATACTTCATGGCATATACTGTGGGCCAGATGCTTAGCTGTACTCATTACATGTCCAGAGCATCTGATTAGGGAGGTAGGACAGGTTTCCCAGGGAGCTGTCAAGACAGCTTTCTGCACTCTCAGTCCTGGGGCAGCAAAAGGTGGTTCCGGGATGCTCTAAGTTACACTGTTTGGAGGAATCCCACAGGGACTTCTCTACTAGCTGAGGATCAGACAGAACACTGTGTGCTATGGTCCTGCCTGGTTCTGCTCCTCATTTTGCCCCATCCTCTACAACAAGAGATGAGGAGTTGGTGATGTATGGCAGACTATGCCTGCTTTATGCGAAGTGAGGATTATCCTAGGCTCTTTAGGGCAGGGAAATCCTCGTCAACCTTTCTAGGGCAGGCTTATGATTTCTTTGCACCCTTCCAGTCATGCAAAAGACCACGTGTCTTGCCCTGTATGTATATACATACATATGTGTATGTATGTATATGAGATTTCTGTATAAAAATACACACAAATTGACATTAATTCCAATCACTGTTTTCATTTTAATGATATAGAAAGTTTTGAATCAAGCTTCACCCCAGGCTTTTCCTCATTAGCATCTTCATTCTCTCAGATTCATTCCTAACAAAACAAAACAAAACAAAACAGCAACTCCTAACTCTGGTTCTTGGTGGCAGGGGAAGACTAAAGAGAGAGAGTACTGTCATTTTTAATTCAGAGCATGTGCTGAGATATTTCAGTGATGAAGGAGTCCATCTAAGTACAGTATCTAGATAAAGAATTAGTGATTCATGATGATATTCTCTGAGCTGGCCAGTTGCCTCTAATGTAAACTAAACTTAAAGGACAGAATGGGCAGTTTCTCTGCTTTTTCCCCACAGACCTTAAAATGGCTAAAGATTAGATGTCTGTCTGTGTCTGGAAAACAAACATAAAAAAGTCACTCAAAAGAAACACCCAAGATAGAGCAGTGTCTTTTGAAATGTTTATGCTAATCTCATGTGAGCTATTAAATTGTAAAGACTATAGCAGCTTTGTTAGGCTTGACAATGACAATGCAAGTACTAGGGGATACTGTTAATAACTTCTGTTCTTTGCTAGTATTAAATACATTCCTAGTTTCGGGAGATGGGAGAAGAGATGAGCACCCTATCACAGAATACTTCTTCCCTTTGGGGAAAAATATCCAAACAGATTTTTAATTCCAAAAGCTTTTTGTGCCAAAACACCTAGCAGTCTGTCTGTACATTACCCAGCATTTCTATAGGTTTTAAAAACTGATCACTCAGTCATATGGGACTCCTCCCAAAATTTAATCTAACCATTGCCACAATAACAGAATCAGAAAACTGGTTTGTTAATTGGTCAAAACAATTACTAGTGCTCTGGAGAGATGGTAGCTTCTTCACAGTTAAGGCTGTAATCAACTTCCATTATAAAACTTAATTTTCACACTCCATATAAATCTCTAGTTTATTCCCCAGCATTGGCTAGGAATATTGATTTGGGCTGAAAATCCCCAGGTATACTCTGTAGCAAAGACTCCTGTGTGTGGTGTGACTGCCAAACCTGAACCATCCTGCTGTGCAGTAGCAAGTTGTGGTTTGGAGCCAATATGTGTCCACCCTGTTCATAACACCTAACATCAAGGGAAAGATTTGTTCTTAAGAAGGCACAAAGAGTTTGGCCCTGTCTACCTCAGAAAAAATAATATAACCATAGTTAAGTTTGTAGTATGGGATAGTGTATCAGTGTGCAACAGAAAAGGCTAGCTTCCAAGTTATTACTGATACAGCCCCACCCATACTATGCCACTACTAAGTACAGTTAGTAGAGTAGAATGGGTCTCCTAGTTAAAGAAGCACATGTAGTGGCTAGTGGGAGCACAAGAGGTTGGGATGTTTCTGTATATATGGTCTCTGGAAATCATTTGAAAGAGTAGGAAAGCACTTGGTGAATGTTGATTTAGGCAGTTCCGAACGAAAGTGTTGACATGGAAGCAGGAGGGAGTTTATGTGGAACAAATTGGTTTTCATACCAACTTTTCTATCTCAAACTTCCTTTGGGATGGTTTTACTGACAGAAAAATTCTGAGATTATTTTTCCTCCAGTTCTGACTGAGAAGCTATTTTTCTTTTTGCCTCTTTCACTGTAGAATCTGTTTGAATCCTATGGCAGAGAAACAAAAGTCTTTGTGACTCATTCCTGACTTCTGGAACTTCAGAGAGTATTATTGATCCCTTGGCAGACCCTCCCTTGTGGCTTTGGCGACCTTCAGGACAAAGGGCCAGTGCTGCATGGACTAAGGACAATGGGAGCAGAACTGGCCTGAGTTTGGGGGCAGAGGCAGCAAAGCTACAGAGCACTTGAATGTAATAAAAGGGGTATTAGAAGGTGCCTTTATATCCTATTTGATTCTTTTGATTAAAGCAGCAAACTGTAGGAGCTGCAGACAGAGGGGGGTGTTAGTGTCACAACAGAGTTCTTTAAGGGCTGATCCAGTTCTCATTGAAGTTAATGGAAAGATTTCTATTCCCTTCAGCGGGCTTTGTTTCAAGCCCCATTAGATTACCCTGACCATATGCTCTGAGTGTTGTTATTCTCTTGCTGGTCAGGTGATTCATGTCTGCTACTCCCATTAGAATGAATAGAAGTTACTTGTATTAACCCCATTACTCCCCCACCCATACACATACATATGTGACCCTGAGGGGAGAATAGCTTCCTTTGTCTCTGCCTGTATATAACCTTGGACTAGATTGAACAAATCTCCACATGTTGCATATCTGTGAAGCAGACTCATGGAGACATTTAATCATTGGCCAGATCCTCTGGTGGTGTAAATCGAGCCTCAGCTGCCTTCATTGGAGTTGCACTGATTTATGCCAGTTCAGAATCTGGTCCCAATGTCTTTGTTTAGATTTAGATGTTTGAGGTGGGTGATAGTGGTCCTGTAGAATGTTTTGTTCAGTTCTGTTTTGTTTTCAACTGCTCCCCCAACCCATTTCAAATTTTATCCTTTCCCAAAATCCTTGCATTTGGCCAACCCATCTTCTCACCAAGTGGACCAGTCAGTATGGCTCTCTGAACAGATGGAGGGAGGTAACTCACTCCTTCCCCTGAATGTGCTGTCTCAGGGCTGGTCTACATTATAAATTTAGATCAACCCAGCAACATCGCTTGAGGTATGAAAAATCCACACCCTGAGCAGTGTAGTTAAGCCGACCTAAGTCCCTGAGTAGCACTAGGTGACAGTAGAATTCTTCTATTGACCAAATTACCACCGCTCAAGGAGGTGGATTACCTATGCCGATGGGAGAGCCCCTCCCGTTGGCATAGTAGTGTCTACACTGAAATGCTACAGTGGTACAGCTATATAGCATTTTTTGTGCAGACATACCATCAGCCCCTCATGGATATTTTGCTTGTAATACAAACAAGAATGACTTATTTACCATAGGTCAGAGGAGGAGTTGTATATCAGTAGAGTCACAAAGCAATAATTTCTGCAGTCAGCGTAGTTGATCAGTTTGAAAGCTACATTCTGGAGTGTTTATGGGGGAATCATCAAGAGCTGTGTGTCTTGTTATTGTTTGTTTCTTGGGCAAAACAAATGGGGCACATTACGAGGAACAGCCTGTAATTATTTGTTCTTCAGTGCACATTACTTTGCTGCATTTTCCCTAACTTGTTGGCCTGAATAGAGGCATCAGTACTTGCTAGACTGAAAAAGGCCACTTGGACCAATACATTTCTCTCCATCAAATTTCTCTGAGTCTAGCTTTTTTGCTTGGTAACATTTCCTCCAGTCTAGTAGTCTCTTTCTTGAACACAACTCATTTAAGTTATTGCCTTCAAATAACCTATTCACTCAAACACTCCAGAAAACTCAGACTTTTTCCTGTTTTTTAAATTCCGTCAGAGGCTGATGAAAAGGATTGCCACGCAAACTTTACTGTATATTTAGGTCCCAACCAAATTCATGGCCATGAAAAGCGCGTCACAGACTGTGAAATCTGGTCTGGCCCAGTGAAATCTGGTCTTTTGTATTCTTTTACCCTATGCTATACAGATTTCATAGGGAAGACCAGCGTTTCTCAAATTGGGAGTCAAAAAGGAGTTGCAGGAGGTTTACAAGGTTACCGTAGGAGGGGTGTTGTGATATTGCCACCCTTACTTCTGCGCTGCCTTCAGAGCTGGGTGGCTGGAGAGCGGTGGCTGTTGGCCGGGCACCAGCAGAAGTGCAGTAGTAAGGGTGGCAATATCATACCATGCCACCCTTACTTCTGCACTGCTGCCTTCAGAGCTGGGTGGCCAGAGAGTGGCAGCTGCTGACTGAGGGCCCAGCTCTTTAGGCAGCTGTGCAGAAGCAAGGATGGCAATACCATACCATGCTGCTGGTGGCAGCTCTGCCTTCAGAGATGGGCTCCCGGCCAGCAGCCGCTGCAATCCAGCTGTACAGCTTTGAAAGCAGTGCTGCCATGAGCAGCAGTACAGAAGTAAGGTTAGTAGTACTGCAAACCCCTCTACAATAATCTTACAACACCCCCACAACTGGTTTTTTGGGTCACATCCCTACAATTACAACACCGTGAAATTTTAGATTTAAATAGCTGAAATCATGAAATTTACGATTTTTTAAATCGTATGACTGTGAAATTGACCAAAGTGGACCGTGAATTTGGTAGGGCCCTATGTATATTACTATGATGGTTCTCGGGGTACCCACGACTGTGAGTCACCTTGTTACACCCTTGCCTCCAGCATAATGGAGACTTGCTTGTGCTTAACTGGGTGTCAGCTTCCTGATACAACTAGCCTGTTAACTACCCAAGCACTCTCTGCAGGACAATGTCAACCCTCATTTTGCTTTGCAGCTTAACAATATGTGCACCCCAGTCACTAAGCTCCTTTGAAGCATTTCCCTGTAGTGTTCAGCCCCTTATCCACTGGACACACTCAGAAATACCAAGTCTGCAGTCCCTGAGGCAACAGTGCGCACACCAGCTTGTATGATTCAATTTGGGATCAGCGCCTAGCTTAATATCACAGCACTGAGATATATTTATAGTGAAAACAAGGATAAGTTGAGCAAAGGTTCAAGAGATAGAGAGTGAGAATGATGGAAACAAAAAGTTACATATAAAACAAAATCTTATCATGCTTTCTAGAGACTAGACTTAACGGGCAAACCTTCTGTCTGAAGTTTCTCACCCCATATATCCTCTGCAGTGTTTCAGCCAAGCCTGGTTATGATTCTATTTCTGTGAGTGTAAATGCATTGCCTAGTTACTTCTTCGTTACCAGATGACAACATTTCTTCTTTGTTCCCCAAATACAGTCTAGCAAACCTTTGAAGTGTATCACAAGATAAGGTTCTCGTCTCCTGCTGTGTGCCCTTCCTTGTTGACGTCATCTTTCTCTGTTGAATTCGTATGTAAATGTGCTTCCATTGTTTTTGCTTACAATGCTTAATATACATGCTGCTGCTTCTTCTCGTGTCCTTGTCACAGACTAGATGTTTTCCGGAACTGTGCACAAGCAATGTCTTTTTCCATTGCTGCAGCAAGATCCTCCTTTGTACAGGTCTCCCCAAAGAGTTGGCAAACAAGTAGGTGCTCCATGATCTGCACCCTGCTACACTCGCCTATATCGTGTCATTAAAATAGCCCAATTTATTCATATTAGTCTTGGATCTGCCAATCTGCATGCATAGGTGGTTCAGGCATCGCCACATTGACCAGTCTATATCAGCCCCTCCAGGAAAGTCCTTCTGGGGTTCCAGATCTATTTCAGTGCATCCAACTGTGCATAGTCTTTCATTCCATAACCTCAGTTGTGCCTTGCCAGCTGTTGTATCCAAAGGCACAAAACTGGTTATAAAACTCTTTCGTGATTTAAAGTGTTTGATTATTCCTGTGTGACCGTATAATGGATGCCTTGGAACTTCCATCTGCCAGGATCTTTCTCTTGGGCTTGCTACCTTCCTCCTGATATCAGGTGGTGCAATGCCAGCCGGTAAGGACAGGCTGTCCTTTGGTGTTGGCTTTAGACATCCTGTTGTTCCACGACACCTGTTGCTTAAAACAGGGTCCAATTGCTTAGCATGGACGGATTGTTCCCACAATGGACATGCATACTCTACTATGGAGAAGCACAAGGTGATAGCAGTGGTTCACAAAGTAACTACATGCTGACAGAGAGACAGGTGAATAAGAATCTTTTGTCTGGCAGGAAACCTGCTTCTGCATCTCTGCTGTGACACAGAAGATAAGAACAACGTACATACATAACTCCTACATAGTATCTCTGTACATACATTTCACAATGATATCCATGACCAACGTGACCCTGGTTTTCATTTAAGACCTCACGTGACATTCTTTGGTAAACCAGAATGTACATACCAGAATCAGGACCTTCTTGTAACCCCTTTCCTGACTGGCATTGAGGGGTCCCTGGGGTCACAATAACATGCCAGCTGTGTATTCTTTACAGCACTCTTTGGTGTAATGGACTTCAGTATTTTCCACATACAGAATTGGCAAGATTGGGATATTCAGAGGTGGGCAACAAGACAAGGCAGTGAGTGCATCATGGCAGTTCCCTGACCTGAATTGTAGTAAAACACATTGTGTAAAGAAAAGAGATACACAAATGCTCATTCTTTCTACTGAGTAGTGTCATTTAAATAAGCTGAACGTCACAAAACTAAATTGCTTGCTTGAAACCCCTTATATAATCAGAGAGAGCAAGGGGGAGGGACGGAGGGCAAGAACTATGCCTTCAGCAGAGACTTTGAAGACTTTCTACTACAGAGGTCTGAAGGTGAAAGGTCTCCTTCAAAACTGATTCTGGCTTCTAGATTATCCCCAGTTAAGATTTTTTCTTCATACAAGGGATTTCCCCTGTAGAGAACTGCTCCAAAGTAGGATTACTACATCTTCCTCCAACCTTGAATAAATTGTTGGTGGGCTGGAGTTGTTGCCACTTTCAGAAAGTGAGGAGGAACTAAAGTATGGAAATGTCACCGGAATCCTTTAATTTTTGAGGATTTCAGCTATAACTACATGGTTGAAATGGCTGAATGTCATACCCTTCACCCCCACCCCATCCAACAATCTCTAAATCTGTGGATCATACAGAGAAATCCAGACTAGCTTATTGTGCTTTGACAACCAATGTACCATATCTTAGCACTCTAGTAATGAAGCCATCTGTAATATACTAATGGTAGAACACCTGTAAATTGTCCAGTGCAGTACTGGCTGTAGAAACTGAATTAAGCCGTGTCATACTAGCTAGAGAACATGCTGTGCTCTATCTGGAATGATGAGAAACAACTTTCTCTCAGTGTACTAGTATCAGTGGCCATGGAACATTACAGACTGTAAACTTCTGAGGGCATTCTGGACCTATAAAAATTGTTTTCCATTACAAAAATGTTTGGCCATGTGCAATTTAAACAGCTGAACTTTTTCCATTCTGACACTTTTAGGCCCTGGCTCAAACGTGAATTACTAGTTACTGCTAATTACTAATTACTGATTACATTGATTCCTGAGAGCTCATTGAGCACACATACAAAATCTCACTGTTTCAGAGTATACCAAATTGCAAGCTAATATCTTAAGTCATTTCCTCTGACAGTGACAACACCTACCATATATGCAAATGCATGGTCAGTGATGAGAAAGAACCAGATCTTATTTCTGTAATGAAAAGTGCACAAAATAATAGCTAATAACAGAGCGATTGTATTTTAGCTGTTTGCAGCAGGGAAACAGTTTGAGTTGCCATGGAAATTATTTCCAGGTACAAATTCTCCTGATCAAGAAATGTTGTTGGATGGTTTGGATGACCTGCCAAGGTAGTAGAAACACAGGATGTATCACAACCAATGTCAGATTGCAGTATCTGTGCCATTCATGCCTTCACAGTCAGATTATCCACTGTAAGGTCAGCAAGGTGACTGTGTGACTTTATTTGAACTTTAAGACATACAAACATTAAATACATTATACCTGACTCTTATGCATTCCAGCTTGATGCAATAGGGGTTGTAACATAAAGTAAGAGTCATGACAGATATGATCTTTGGGTTAGGATGTCTTCTAAGCTCTGCTGTGATGAGAGTTGTATGCAAAATATATTTTTCTTCCACAGAATTTTGTGTTAAAAAAAAATCTTCTTTTGCCCTTGCATCCTGTTGCCCTCCAGATATTTCATTTTTTCAAGAAATTTCTTGGGAGTATCCAAAGAGAAAAAATGTCAAGGTGTATTTACTTTCCTCATCTTCAAGTTCCTATTGTCAAGGCTGAATCCTCACGCTGTAACCTTGAGTACAGGAGGTGAGGGCCTGCAAGGATTCTAAAAATTAATACTTGCCACTCCAGGCTTGTTTTAAACTCCCAAGGTTACAGCTTTTCTCTGACCTTGGCTTGGTAAACGCTGCCACCACCCAAATGCAAAAAAAAAAAACCCAACCCTTGGACCCAGGAAGGAACACTTGGGAATTCCTCCCTGTGGGGTACCCGCAAGCCCTTTCACCCTCTTCCGGGGAAGAGCTGAGAAAGAAAACAAAGGAAATTATCTGCTACCAGCTAATCAAACAACATGCACAAAGCTCTTACGACACCAAAAATCCAATCCTGTTCTTAAAAAAGGTACATTTTTATTAAAAACAAAAAGGAAAAAATACGTCTGGAACTTAGGCTTTTGCTAGATTTTAAAAGAGCAATTCCAAAAATTAAGCACCCAAACTAGCTTTCTTGGGGGTTCAGCTTAAAGGTAACAAGCAAACAAAAGCATCAGGGGTTAGCACAGAGGAGATCCACAAGCCAAAATAAGGAATAAACATGACTGTGTCTAACTAAACATTCCCTGTCCAAATAATTTCTTCTAGGTATGGAAGATACTTTTTCATATCTGGCTCAAACCTTACACAGCATTCCTGCTTATAGCACTGCTGCTCTGTGTCCTGCAGCCCAGAGAACAACAGACAAAGGGAAAGTTTCTTTCCCAATTTTAAAAGTTCTAGCCTTCCCATTGGCTCTTTTGGTCAGGTGCCCACTCCTATTCTTTTACTTGTGGACTTGTTAACCCTTTACAGGTAATGCAAGGAGAAAACAGACACCAAGAGGGATTTTACAGCTAACTGGCTGGGTGTTCATAAAAGGGAGCTTCTCTCCCCCCACCCCAAACACACACTTCATTTATCACACCTACACACATTTCTAATATAAAAATATTTCAAAACAGAGATTTCCTGAACTATAGCATTAGAAGAACCCTTACCCGGAGACTTCTTCACATCTTCTCAGTATTCCTACAGCCCACCAGAGATTGTTGAGGTTCCTTTCAGCCTCAGCCTCAGTCACTGTCAGTACACATCATTGCATCTTGGGCTTTCATCAGTCACTACAGTTTCTTTCTTTATTTTCAATTTAATTAGGTGCCTGGCTAAAGTTGTAGGTGCTCTGTACGTTTTATGAAAATATATATAATCATTCTCCCACCCTAAAGAAAGTTCTTGCACTCAGCCTACTTAGCCTTCCCAAAACTTCCCCAATCCTCACAAATAAGATTCAGCCCCTTCATTTCACTCGTGTCCAACAGCAATCCACTCATGGAAAGTCTGCAAGAATAAATAAGCTTTGCAGGCTGTCCTGAAGGTCAGCAAATCAAGTGGGAGAGTAAGTTCTGGAGTTGAAGACCCTTCACAAAATGGGCTCAGTCACTCCAGTTGATGTGCTGTCACACATACAGAGAAGTGGGCTCTTATGTAATCAGCACCCAAACCACTTAGGACTTTAAAGGTCAAAATGAGTTGGAAGCCAGGACAGACTCCGGAGCATAGTTGTAATAAACAGGCAGCCATATCGTATTCTAGCTGAGGTTCAAGCGTTCATGCAGTGCACGTTGCAAGTAACACAGTGTTGAGGAGACAAAGGCATGAGTAACTGTGTCAAGGACAGCAACCCCCTTTCCCCTCCCCCCAAAAGTAAAATCCTTCATCCAAATATAGATGAAAAATGCAGTCTTGACCTCTGCTGCTGCCTGGAGTCTAAGCAGCAGCACAGTATCCAACAAGCCCTCCATACCTGCCAATTGAAGGATCTGATATAATCTCCAACATTTCCTCTAATTGTCTCCCTCCAACCACAAGCATTACCTCTGTGTTATCTGTAGGTTATCTAGGGTGGGCATCAGCCAAGTGGCTCTTGACACTGTGTAAAGTGATCATCTGTTCTGTTCAGGTCTGAGGACACAGATGTAGAGTTGGAATCATGCATATACTGAAAATACTGCAGTCCACCTTGCCTTACTATATCCTTCAACAGTTTTACTATATCCTTCAACAGTTTCACGTACTCACTGAGCAGGCGGGCTAGCAGATGAGAAATCTGCATGAGAATCCTTGAAGACATATGAGCAGGGGCCCATACCTGCGAAGACCTGCGAAGTTGTTTGCAGTAACCCAGTTTTCAGGCAAGAAATGCCAGTTCTTCTTCAAGTGGTGGTCCCTATTTGGATTCCAAATGTGGGTGCACATGCCATTTGTAGCAGTGTCCATTGACCTGCACGTACGTTGCCCTCATGTCTCCAATCGAGGCTATAAGAGGCCATGCAGGTCGACGCAGCTCCAGTTCCCTCTTACTACTGCATGGCCTGAATCGGAACCGCTGGTCCTTCATGCTCTTAGCCTAGCTGAGAGAGTGATTTGCCCATTCTTCCTTCTTGTATACAATTATTTTTTTCTTATTTTTGTAGTCTATTAGTGTTATAGTTAGTTAGGCTTGCTCCGTAATGGAGCTCTTCCCCGTTGGGGAGGCATCCCCACCCAGGGGTTATGCCCCAGCAAATTGGCTTCAAAATGGCTTGTGTCCTCACTCATTCTCTGTGAGCAATGAACACCAACAGTGTTTGTAGTGCCTCTGGGAAGCCCACGTTGCTACCAGCTGCACCATCTGCTGCTCGTTCCTTCCCTGAACACGGGAGGCCAGGGAACTTTTTCCCCACAAGTTCCTTATGAAGCAAGCTACATGTCCACATGCTCAGTCAGATCCGGGACTGGCATCCATCACTGGTTGCGAGCACCCCTCTGTCTACCTCCCAGACGCTGGCTCCGTCAATACCACTGAAGTCCAACAGGCCCCACCAGGAGCACAAGAAGCATGGCCATGGGCATTAGGGCAGTCTTGGACTGCCCACAAATGGCAGTGTTGCCAAGCCAAGCCAGGTTGGGTGAGAAGTCGCGTCTTGACTTGGCTGCTCTAGATCCGAAGCGGCCCCAGTCACCACTCTGGCATCAACACCGATGCAGCTGCCACCTGTGCCGCCTGCACTGTTCACGGCACCCAGACTCTCCCGCCTGCCACACTTGTTTCCACACACGCCCAGCCACCTGGAACCGCTACTGCCCACTGAAGAGTGAATGCTCCCATATCTCTTTTCTCTGGATCCCTGGACACCTCATTCCTGCCTTCTCCAGCGGATGAACCCCTATTGCTTCTGATGGAGAGGCGTGCCTCTTCCGCCCACCTTGGACCGACTGCTCCGCCACTGCTGGAACCATCCTCCAAGTCCGAGGGCTTCTTGGAGCCGGAGCGCTCCTTCTTACCTCTTGGGCTGGAAGGTAGACACTTGCGCCAGACTCCAATTTCGTATCGCCAACCACCAAGCCCTGATGGCGAAATACGATTTTCACACCTACTCCAAATTCTTGGAGGTTAAAAATTTTCTGCCAATGGAAAAGCAACAGCAGTTCCTGGTGCTGATAGATGAAGGGAAGCTGGTGGCCAAGGTGGCCCTTCAAGCAGCTGTGGATGCTGCCGACACTGCCTCCCGCTCTTTAGCGACTGGCATCGTTCTCCGACAGGATTCCTGCCTCCAATTCTCTGGATTCCCTGAGGAGGTACAAATCACTCTTTGGGACCTCCGTTTTGACACCGACAAACTTTTCAGTGAAAAGACGGATTCTTTTGCCCCAGGCTTCTTATGCCACTCTGTGATCTCTTGGCATTTACACCTCCGCCCCGAGGCAACGGTAGCAGAGTCAGTCCTTCTGCCCCATCCCCCACATCCCCTACCCGCCCTCCTATCCACACCAGTAGGAGACACCCTGCCCCTGCCAGCGACCTCAACGACCACACTACTCCGCCTCCACCACCTCCACCTCATCAACTCTCCTGCAACACCAGTCCAAGCAGCAGATTTCACTCACGGGTTGAGAACTGTAAACTGTAAACTTTCTCCCACCCTTCCCCTTCATCTTTGGGGGCTGTCTTGCCCTGATCCCCCACAATTGGGGAAAGATCACCATGGACCGTTGGGTACTGGAGATCATCCATCAGGAGTACTCCATAGAATTCCTCTTATTCCGCCCCTCATTGTCCACCCCACACTTACCATGGAGATCCCTCCCATCAAGACCTCCTCCGACAGGAAGGGCATGCCCTCCTCCTCGAGGGCGCCATAGAGCATGTTACTTCCTTACTGGAGACACGGTTTTTATTCCCCATATTTCCTCATTCCAAAAATGGGAAGCAGACACCACCCTATTCTGGACCTTCAGGTACTCAACAGATTCATCAGGAAATTCAAGTTCTGCATGGTGACACTCTCCATGATTATCCCTTTTCTCTCCCAGGGTGCCTGGTTTGTGGCTCTCAACATAAAAGAGGCCTATTTTCACATCAACATTCACCCAGCCCACCAGAAATTTCTCCGTTTCACAGTCAGACACTCCCATTACCAGTTCCATGTCCTCCCCTTCAGTATTGCGGTAGCTTCCTGGGACTTCATAAAATAGTCTTCACTGTTGTCACAGTACAAATTGGACGTTTCGGCCACTCTGTATTTCCCTATCTGGACAACTAGGTTCTCATTGTGCCTTCCCACCAACACCTCTTACTGGCCATCCTGGTCTTTCACAATCTCTCAACATTCTCTGCATTTGTATCAACGAGGCAAAGTCGGTCCTCGTCCCTACCCATCTGATCACCTTTATTGGTACACACCTGGAATCTATCGCGGCCTGAGCTTTTCTCCCACTAGACTGCTTTGCCACCCTCACTTCTATAATCATGGATTTGTGCCGCAACCCCTGCACCTCTGTCTGCCAATGTGTCTCCATCTTCAGCCAGATGGCGGCATGTACCTCAGTGATGACCCATGCCCACCTCCATATGTGTTGCCTTCAGCTGTAGCTTCTGTCCATCTACGGACCGCAGACAGATCATTTGGACAAAACCGCCCTGTTCCCCCAAGATTGTTTTGGCCTCCCTCACATGGTGGATCGACCCTTCTAAGGTCATGGTCAGTACTCCCTTTACACTTCCCATCCCATGCCAGTCTCACCATAGGTGCCTCTCTCACTGATCGGGGTCCCTACCTGAATGGTCACACAGCCCAGGGCGTCTGGACACCAAGAGAAGCCAAGATGCCCATCATCATCCTGTAGTTAAGAGCCATCTGCCTTGCATGCCGGGAGTTCCTCCCCCTCATACGATCCCATCACATTCAACTGCTATCTGACAAAATGGCAATGGTAGTCTATGTCAACAAGTAAGGCGGAGCCAAGTCCCCCTCTCTCTGGGTAGAGGCCATCTACCTGTGGAACTGGTGCATCTAAAACCATGTTATACTCCAGGCCACATACCTCTCAGGCTCCCACAACTCCCTTGCAGACATGCTCAGCAGGTCCTTCTACATGGACCACAAGTGGGAACTGCACAATCTCACACTCCAATCTGTCTTCCACAGGTGAGGCACCCCGCGATGGGACCCCTTCATGACCAGCAAGAACCACAAACTCCCCTTTTATTGCTCCAAAGGGCATGTGAGGGAGAATTCATGGGGCAATGACCTTCTTCTCCCCTGGACCGGCAACCTATGCTATGCCATTCCGCTCATCCCACAAGTCCTGCACAAGTTTGGCCAGGACTGAGCGATGGTTATACTGTTAGTCCCTTCTTGGCCTGACCAGTATTGGCTCACAGACAACCTCTGCCTCTCTGCTCACACCCCACTCCTCTTCTGCACACACCTTGAGCTCCTCACACAGGTGTGGGGCCAGCTCTGATACCCCAACCCAAGCCCACTCCACTTCACAGCTTGGTATTTGGATGGAGCTTGCACAGAAACAAGGCGTGCTCCACCCCAGTGCACAATATCCTTATGCAAAACAGGAAGTCATCTATTAGGGCCTTCTATCAAGCAAAATGGAAACAATTCGCCTGCAAGGCTCACCGCCACCATTACTATGGACTCCATAGCCTTTCCTATCGTACTGGACTACCTTCTCCACCTCAAAACATCAGACCTTGCCCACAACTCCAAACGGGTCCACCTGGCGGCACTCAGTGCCTTCCTCTCCCCGGGGGATGGCATCTGTATTTTCGCACCCCCAACCACAATTGGCTTCTGTAAGGGTCTGCTGAATATGTTCCCACCAATACTCCAACCCCACACCTTCCTGGGACTTTAATCATCTTCTCTTTTCCCTCACAAAGCCGCCCTTCGAACCCCTTGCAACATGCTCTCTCTTCCATGTCTCCATGAAGATGATCTTGGTGGCCATCACATCGGCGAGATGCATTAGTGAACTGGTGGCCATGATGGCCGACCCCCCCCCCTTACACCGTCTTCCACAAGGACAAGGTTTCCTTGCGCCTGAACCCAAAATTCATACCTAAGGTGATATTAGAATTCCACCTCAATCAGTGCGTTCACCTCCCAGTCTTCTATCCCAAACCCCACACCTCCCACAGGGAAAGAGCGTTACACTCCCTCAATGTCCAGCATGCATTGGCCTTCTACATCCACCGCCCCTGTGCCTTTTGTGTATCACCCAGGCTCTTTGTTGCCATTGTAGCCTGATACAAGGGACAAGCCTTCTCCTCGCAGTGCATTTCCACATGGATCTCCTGCTGCATTCATGAATGCAACATACTCACCAATGTGTTTCCACCTCCTAGAGTCACAGCAAACTTCACGTGAGCATATGCAGCCACGTCAGCCTGCCTTGCAGAAGTGCCATGGCAGGACATTTGCTGTGCAGCCAAGTGGCACTCCATTCACACCTTCATGTCTCACTACCTTGCCTGGGTGGCAGCCGCAGATGCAGCCATGGGCCACACTGTGCTATAGACAATAATTCCTCACAAGTTCTCACACCTGCCTCCACGCTGATCACTGCTCACTACTCACCCAGGTCTGGGAAAAAAAGAGTAGTTACTTACCTGTAACTGGAGGTTCTTCAAGATGTATCATCCCTTTTTGGATTCCGATACCCGCCCTCCATCCCCTCTGCTGCAGTCTACACTGCTTATCGGTGGGAGGGATACTGGAGTAGCATCGATCCACACGGCCTCTTATAGTCTCAGCTGCAGACATGAGGACAATGCACGTGTGGATCAACGGACACTGCTACAAATCATTCCAGTGCCTGACCTGCCTGCACACCCCTATTTGGAATTCATATAGGGACCACACATCTCGAAGAACCTCCAGTACTATGCTTTTCCAGTAAGGCATCATACCAGCAGATCCTCATGCTGAAATGCCTCAGAAAAAAAAACAGATTGTGGAGCTCAATAGCATAGATCTGACAACCTCAGATAGATTTTAAAATGTGATATGGCTACACAGCCCCTGGTCTATGAGGCAGTGAATGACAAAGCTGCTGAGGCCCATCCCAAACTGCTAATGGGGCTCAAAGACAAAATGGAGCATTATTTGCCATGTACTAAATATACATTGGAGTCTTAAGCCCTCTCCACCTAGGCGTTGTATGTCTTGCTCTCCATTTAGGTGTCAGCGATGATTCACAGTACTCTTCACGTGCAGATACCAGTGAGCTGCAGTTGTTACAGACTTGTTTTTTATAACACTGTCTGCAAAGGACAGATATTTTACACACTACCAAAATATAACAGAGAGGAAATTATTTCTCAGGTCAGCAGTTCCCACCCAACACCCGCTCTTTCCCAAAAGTAGCACAATTAAAAAAAATAATAATAAAAAAGATGGCAACTCTCAGAAAAAGTTAAGCAATATAAATCCTCCAGAAGAAATGATGGTCAATGTTGGTATCTTCAGTGAGGTGATGTCCTGATTGTAAATCTTGCCAACAGCTGAAAAAAGGTGGTTTGTGTGTTATATATATCACAATAATGGAAGCAAGTTGAGCATTTATCAGCATCCTGTTCTCCTCCTCCAACCCACACCCCTCCTCTGCTTTGTTGTTACTGCAGTGGGGGGTCCTGATCTTGATTAGGGCCTCCAGCCACTGTTGTAAAATAAAGAAGAAGAATAAATACAACTGTGGGGCATCAGGGGGATTTAGGGGGAAATCACTACATATTTTCCTAGTTTTAAAAAATTTCTAAATTTGAAATCTTTCAAATTTGTACATAAATTGAGTAAGAGACAGCCCCTGCCCCGAAGAACTTGCTGTCTAAATAGAAAAGACAGACACAGGAAGTATTATTATTCCCATTTTAGAAATGGGGAACTGAGGCACAAAAAGGTTAAGTGGCTTGCTTGCCACACAGAAAGGCTGTGGTGGAAATTGAACTCTGAGACCCAGGCCTGTGCCTTAACCCCAAGTCCATCCTTCCTCTAATCCACACCTGTGCTTTTAGAACTTGGATTTAACTGAAGTATCCTTGCAGCCCTAGATGTGCCCTACCTCTGTGCTGTCACACTGTATGGACATTAGTTACATAGGCCCCCTGTGAGAGAGCTCCATTAGCCTTCTCTCCAACTGTGGCATACTCTTAGCACGGGAGTAAGGATTTAAAAAAAGCAGCTGCCTAATCCACTCCTGACCCTCCTTAGAAGAACCCTCACCCCCCACGTTTTCCTCCCTGCTCTCCTTGTTGCTATGGCCTGCATGTATCCTGGATACCAAGCTTAGCAAATAGCTGAGTGGCTCTTTGGAAAGCCAGTATCGCAGCTGGGATCGCTGTGCACCAGCACGCGCAGGCTTCCTGCAATAAGGAATTTAATGTCTTCTTTCTGCTAATGTAACGGAGGCGGTTGCTTTGCTGAAGAAGACGTGGAAACCCGTTGCTATGCCGAGTTAGAAGGAGATAAGCCGGATTGCTTGACGGGAGGAAGGGGGGTTCTGGCACGTGTGCTGTATCTCGTTAAGTGCCAATAATGGCTATACCGAGTCCGTTAGACTTCTCCTGACAGCTGCAGAAGAGCTCTATTGTGTGTAACTCCCTTCTTCCCTCCCTCCTTCCCCCGCCCCAGGAACCGTGCAGTAACCAGCTAAAGAACTGTTTTTGTCTGAGGGCTGAGCGGGCCATCGCTGGCCATGGCGAAGGGGCCAGACCGAAGTAGGCATAAATGGAGTGCGCTTCACACGTTCCTCCGCTGCAACATGAACCCGGAGACCCAGCGGGTAGTGGTCTTTGTCATCCTGCTCTTCCTCATCCTCATTAACGTGGTGCTGATGTTCCTCTTGGCGTTTCACTGAAGGAAGACGGTTGTTGCGTGGTGGTGGTGGATTGGGGGTTTCCAGGACTGGGCGACAGATCAGCAGGTCAGCTTGTCGTTGTCTGATTCTGGTTTGCCTGTCTCCCATCACGGTGCCCGTGTGTCTGACAGTACCCCTTGTTGTTTTGATTAGTCAGCACTCCTCCCCCCACCCCCACTCCCTGTTGTCATCGTCTGTGCCTTGCTGTCCAGAGCACCGTTACACCACTGAAAGTGAAAGAGGTAACAGAGCCAACCCGGTCAATTGAATAACTGCTATCCGTGGTGCTAAACACCCCCGATTCAGAACAATGGTGATCCCAGGCGTGTATGTAGCACTTCTCAACCCAAAGGATCCCCAAAAACTGTACAGACTGTGCACTCTCTTTGCTTGTTGAGTGGCAATCATTTTATAACAAACTATCGCGCAAGCAAAGGCTACATGTGCTGTCAAAAGCCTGATCCATTCAAAGCTGTATTGCTTTCTAATTGCCAGCATCGGGGCTGTGAAATATGTGCTGTGTGGTGGGATGTGAGTAATGTACAATTAACTGTAACTGATTAACAATGGATCTTCGGGTGCATCAGGAATCCATGTTTGACACAAAGCTGCAACAGTATGGAAAGAGCATTTTGTTGGCGTTTATCCTGTTTCTTTAATTACCACCCCATGCTTGTATAGATGTGCATGTCTGCTAAAATGGCTGGCAAAATCACTGGACAGAAAACTGCTTTCGTGCCCCTTATTTCTAGCAGAAACACAATATGCATGCACAGCGTGAACATTGAATCCAGGAGCACTGAAATAGGCCTGTTAGAAGAGAAGGGGAATGAAGCTGAGCCCCTGACATAGCTTTTTCAGCTTGGTGATGTCATATCACCAGGCTTGTTACATCATGAAATTCCAGACATAAGCAGTGGCACGTAAGTGGAGCAACATTCTACCTGGTAGCATTAAAGGCAAATGAATCTTGGGAAGACACACTATAAAGGAAGCCATGGGACTGTTTTTTTTTTACTGGCATAGAAAAGGCTCAGTAAAATGTCCAAGCCCTTAAAAAAATCAACATGCTCCCTCTTCATTTTGCAATTGCAAGCAGCACGCAATGAGATGCAGGTTTCATAAGGGCAGTGCCTTTCCCTGTGATGTTATTGGAGCTGCCATGATCTTTTTCAGACCTGAATATTAATGGCTCATGGAGTTTGATCTGATATTGGGAGAGCTTTGGTTGTGGTGTTGTCTTTGTCATATCACGTATGATGTTCTCTGTACTGGTTATTTACATGCTTATGTGTAATACATTGATGTTGTGCCAAAATCCTGCCATTTCAGCACACACAGAAATGAAATTGTATTTTGTGAGTTCTTTCTTTGTCTCTTTCATTGTAACCATACCTGACATCTATATATAATCCCATGGATCACAGGGCTGAGATACTGCAAATCAGACCCCAGGGTGCTTTTCTGAGTACCAACCATGATCTAATGTCAGTGATCAAAATATACAAATATTCCTTAGAGAACAGCATGGTGAATCCAGCCCTTGGAATTCCCACACAGACATTGTTTTCTCAAGCTGTTTAAAAAACAAATCTGGATTTCAAAGAGATCTCTCCATTCTAGCTTTGTGATTATTCTGTGATTGTAAAGTCATAACTTTACAGAGGTATTATGGAAAAGGGATTGTTTTTAGATAGGGGTGAATTATAGATACAGCCAAGCAAATCCCTCAAAATATTAAAGGTCCAGCGTTAAACTTTGTTCTCAGGTACACAAATCCCAACTCCCAGTGAAGTCACTGGCAGATGCCTGTGAACGTATGATAGCAGAATTTGATCTTCATTTTTCACCAGGCTTAAGCAAGCTTTGATGTTTTGGTGGGCTGGCTCCTCTCCTCCTGAAGTCAATGCGAGTTTTGTCACTGACAGTAACGGGAGCAGTATTGGGCCACAGGGTATCAGCACTGCTTACAAAAAGTTGGAAGTGTCAGCTATTAATACCTATCCTACTCTATGTCTTGATAAAGTGCAGTACACCTCTGGCATTTTTGGACAAGAACCAAGGATATTTACGGTGACTCCCCCTGTAGAAATATAGCTATAAATAATATTAGAATTAGGGCTACCAAGCGATTAATCGCACAACTAAAAAAATTTATCGTGATTAATCACACGATTAATCGCCCTGTTAAACAACAGCATACCATATATTATAAATATTTTTGGATGTTTACTACATTTTCAAATATATTAATTTCAATTACAACACAGAATACAAAGTGTACTGTGCTCACTTTGTATTTTTATTACAAATATTTGCACTATAAAAAACAAAAAAATTGTATTTTTCAGTTCACCTCATACAAGTACTGTAGTACAACCTCTTTATCATGAAAGTTGAACTTACAAACGTAGAATTATGTACAAAAAAACTGCATTCAAAAATAAAACAATGTAAAACTACAAGTCCACTCAGTCCTACTTCTTGGTCAGCTAATCACTCAGACAAACAAGGTTGGTTACAATTTGCAGGAGATAATGCTGTCTACTTCTTGATTACAGTGTCACCTGAAAGTGAGAACAAGCGTTTGCATGGCACTGTTGTAGCTGGCATTGCAAGCTATTTATGTGCCAGATGTGCTAAAGATTCACATGTCCCCTTCATGCTTCAACCACCATTCCAGAGGACATGCTTCCATGCTGATAATGGGTTCTGCTTGATAACGATCTGAAGCAGTGCAGACTGATGCATGTTCATTTTCATCATAAGTCAGATGCCACCAGCAGAAGGTTCTTTTTCTTTTTTGGTGGTTTGGGTTCTGTGGTTTCCGCCTCATTGTGTTGCTCTTTTAAGACTTCTAAAAGCATGCTCCACACCTCGTCCCTCTCAGATTTTGGAAGGCACTTCAGATTCTTAAATCTTGAGTCAAGCGCTGTAGCTATATTTAGAAATCTCACATCGGTACCTTCTTTGTGTTTTGTCAAATCTGCTGTTCTTAAAATGAACATGTGCTGGGTCATCATGCGAGACTGCTATAACATGAAATATATGCAGAATGTGGGTAAAACAGAGCAGGAGACATACAATTCTCCCCCCCCAAAGAGTACAGTCACAAATTTAATTGACGCTTTTTTTTTAAAACGAGCATCATCAGCATGGAAGAATGTCCTCTGGAATGGTGGCCGAAGCATGAAGGGGCATACGAATGTTTAGCATATCTGGCATGTAAATACCTTGCAACGCCGGCTACAAAAGTGCCATGCAAACACCTGTTCTCACTATCAGGTGGGGTGTCCAGATGTCCCGATTTTATAGGGACAGTCACGATATTTGTGACTTTTTCTTATATAGGCACCTATTACGCTTCACCCCCATCCCAATTTTTCACATTTGCTATCTGGTCACTCTACTTTCAGGTGACATTGTAAATAAGAAGCAGGCAGCAGAATCTCCCATAAATGTAAACAAACTTGTTTGTCTTAGTGATTGACTGAACAAGAAGTAGGACTGAGTGGACTTGTAGGCTCTAAAGTTTTACAGTTTTGTTTTTGAGTGCAGTTATGTAACCAAAAAAAATCTGCATTTGTAAGTTACACTTTCACAGTAAAGAGATTGCACTTCAGTACTTGTATGAGGTGAATTGAAAAATACTATTTCTTTTGTTTATCATTTTTACTGTGCGTATATTTTATTCAAAAATAATATAAAGTGAGCACTGTTCACCTTGTATTCTGTGTTGTAATTGAAATCAATATTGAAAATGTAGAAAAACATCCAATAATATGTAATATTCTATTGTTATAAGTGCAATTAATCGCGATTAATTTTTTTGAGTTAAAACATGAGTTAACTGTGATTAATTGACACCCCTAGTTAGAATGCATCCATTGATCTCCCAGTCATTTGTCTTAATATACACAAACCATGCCTGGGCAGGGTGACATATGCATACACCCTGAAATATTGATTACAATGTTTGAAGACCGAACACAATCCTGTTTAAGGTAGATTCATGCAATCAAAAGAATTCTGTATTGATCAGTAGTTGGTCATGCTATTGGTCACATAGCCATTTGCCAGAGATCCATACGCTTTTTCCCCCCCCTTTTTCAGCCAGTCAGCAGTTGTTGGAATTCAATATCAGGACTTTCATCGCCCAGTTGAACTCTGTTTTCGTCCATTACACACTGCCTAGTGATGTGCCAGAGGGGGGTCCCAGAAGCCCCCTTTTTAAAAATTCTACCACAAAATTTGTGGGAGGGTTAGAATGGTTTCCCGGATTCTAAAGAACTCTGCCCTCCTCTAGATATTGCTCAGTTGTACCAACTTGAAATGATTTATTTCTGGGGGAATTCATAAAAATACTTCTGTAGAGCAAGTGTAACACCGACAGTTGCTGGTCGTCAGCGGGCAAGATCAAACCTGGGACCTCTGGATCTTAGTGCATGAGCCTCTACTGCATGAGCTAAGAGCCAACTGGCTGTTAACTAAGGCTGATGTCTGTCTGTCTCTTCCTCCTCCCCCTCCCCCGCCTGCCCCACTAGATGGGACAGAACACCACATCCAGGAGGTGTGTGGGCATAGGTGCCGACTTCCCCGCTTTCCCCTGAGTGCTCAACCCTCTCCTTTGGCCCCGCCCCCACTCCACCCCTTCCATGCGGCCCTTCCCCTGCCCTGCTTCTTCCCACCCCTGCCCCACCCCTATTCCAACCCCTTCCCCAAATTCCCGTCTCCTCCCCTGAGCGCACCACATTCCTGCTCTTCCCCCTCCCTCCCAGCACACCACCAAACAGCTGTTTGGTGGCAGCCGGGGGGAAGTACTGGGAGGTAGGCAGAGGAGCTGGGACGCAGCACGCTCGGGATGGGGGGAGGAAGAGGAGGAGGTGGGGTGGGAGGTGCCAGTGAGTGGAGAGCACCCACTAACTTTTTCCTGTGGGTGCTCCAGCCCCGGAGCACCACGGAGTCGGTGCCTATGTGTGTGGGTTACATTAGCCTTTGCTTGTGGAAGGAATCAGATTGTAAAATATGTCAAAGAGGGAGAAAGAACCCACTGCCCCTCACTCCCTACCAAGGTCTTCACCCCCCCATGGTGTCCTTCAGATCTGACAAGCTGAACACTGAATGCAGGGAATATACTCATTATGCTTTTCAGGAAGTCAATATAAACTTGTATACCAGTTGCACTTAATGATTTGCCAAGTGATGTTGACTGTTTTCTTGGCTTTAAGAAAGTGTTTCTTGAAAGGAAGGAATTCTCCAGTCAGGTACCCCTGTTTTTACATGGTGTTTGTCACAGGCTAAATACAGGGGGAAATTTGACCCTTGTTAACATATTAGTGACCCTCCTCTTCCACTCTTCTCCCATCCACTGCCCCCACCAGTTTCATATCTGTCCCAGGACGCAGCTTTTGCCCTTTTCTGCTCGGTCACAGGAGCTGATGGCTTTGGGAGTGAGATGCATTCAAAAACCTTTTGCATTAACTTTTGTGGCCCTTCAAAGGTGATGCAACAGCAGCCAATGGAGTGGATCCTGGGGAGCATGAGAGACCTAAAATTGCTAGCTGCCATTACTAGGTGGAAAATCTGCTTCTGGAGACAACCCAGATGAGTCTGGTTGGAAACATAATTCTGGCAGCTGGTGCCCCCAGGGCACTGATCTACCTCACTGCTGACTGCCATGGCAGCTCCCTTGTTCTTGACATGCAGCAACTGCTGACACAAAGGTTCCTGGACTGCTTCTGACTTGAAAAGTGCTGGCTGCCATTAGTGGGCAGTGGAGAGAGCCTGGCAGAGTTGCGGAAATAGGGTTGGGAGCAAGCTAAAGACAAATAAAGGGAAAGGCTTCTTGCAATGCAAGCTATTACCATCCATGTTTTTAAGCTAGTAGGAGAATTATTTAACACTTGACTCCATTGCATGCATATAGTGTGTGTGTGTGTAGTTTTATATTGAGAATGTACAGTTTGTATATGCGTGTGTACACACACAATATATATATACTGGATATAAAACTACATTACAGCAATGTTAAGATTGCAAATTTAAAGACACAAAATCCAGGAGATGAAATAATGAAGGTTCTTACAGTGATTTTAACATACCCAGTACTGAATATTGAGGCACACATTTAACAGCATAGCTAGTTATCCAAAAACCACACGTGCACCCGTGGGCAGTTTAGTGTTGCTATGAGAACCTTAACTTTGGCATGTCTTGACTGTTGATGTTTAAATCTGCAATCTTAGCACTGCATTAACTCAGCCTTTTATATTAATTTTCCTTGATAATGTTTTTAAAGGCAATAAAAAGAGAGAAAAATGAGTCAATGCTTTTTGTGTGTGTGTCAGAAAATTCTCCCATAAAGCCTGACTCTGCCCTCTGTAATTGTCTTGGGCAGAGCCTTACGCCGCAAATGGCCCCCTGGAAGGATTGAGACTACATGTAAAGGTATCACTTAATCTGAATAATAGTGGCAGCTTCCGGCTCCAACTCTAGTTGCCTTACCTATTCTAAAGTCATGAGGTGCTCTAAGTGTACGGTGCGTATCCTTTTCTTTATCTCAATTTGGATCCTTTCTAAGAAGCAAATCCTCAGCTCAGCAAGGCTGTGGTCCCAAGTGCTGGAGTGTTAAGGGGCACCCTTTTCAGTAAAGACAGCAGAGTTGTGGTTTGTGAAATGTGTATAAAGGCTTTTCCTGCCTTCATCTATATGCTGCCTCTGATTGTTCTGTAATGTCAGTTAATCCACTTCCCTCTTTCTGTAATGATCTCCTTGGAAGGCAAGCATTTTAATACCCAGAAAGGGATTTCTGGGGAAAGCGTCTTGGGGCTGAAAGCACAGTACTGAGAGTCAGGAGGCCTGCTGCCTACTCCTGGCTCTGCCATAGATTCTGGGTGACTTTGGGCAAATTGCTTTAGCTCTCTGCCTCAGTTTCCCTCAGCAGTAAAATAGGGATAACAATACTTTTCTCACAGGGGAGTTGGGAGACTAAATGAATCAATGTTTGTAAAGCTCTTTCAGCTCTTAAGGCACACATTTAACAGCATAGCTAGTTATCCAAAAACCACACGTGCACCCGTGGGCAGTTTAATGTTGCTATGAGAACCTTAACAGATCATGCTGTGTATTATTATTTCACAGCGTAGATGGGAGTTGAAGGGGCCAGCAATCCTTATGTCAAAAAGGAAGTTGTTACAAAGACAGGGCAACTCTGAAATCCTGAAACAAAGTGCTAATTGGAAGTATATCTCCAGACTCCAGCAGCTCTGGATGGTCACCACGCCTGGGAATACAGGATATGGGTCAGAATGTGGGTCTTTTGCCCCTAATATTTAATGAGGAAATGATGGATGAATTATTATTTTTTTTGCATTTCCATCTCTTTATCTGGTTACACTGGTCTACAATTTTTGAGAAGTCGTCTGCTTCAGAGATAAAATGTGCTATTTATTATGTATTTTGATGTGCTGAATTCAAATATGACAATTAAAACAACTGGCTACTGTTTCTAAGATATTTAAGTTTTTACATTTTATGTCTATGTATGTTGTGTAGATAGTAGAGTTTTAATCATAAATTGTAAACCTAGGTCTTTTTATGTGTTTATGGTTGTATTGCATGATAATATTTCACCTGTCCTGTTTATGTAACACTTTAAAAATCAGCAAAAGGATTATATAAATCAAATGTATTATGAAACAAAAGGCAAAAAACTATTATGTACATAGTTTAGTCCTATTCAGTGTCTACTCGGCGCTTCTTGGCTTGTCTCTTGTATTCATTAAATGGAGCATCTCTTGTCACTGTCCAGCAATAGTCTGCAAGCATTGATGGGCTCCATTTGCCCTGATAGCGTTTCTCCATTGTTGCAATGTCCTGGTGAAATCGCTCGCCGTGTTCGTCGCTCACTGCTGCGCAGTTCGGTGGAAAAAAAAATCTAGATGAGAGTGCAAAAAATGTATCTTTAGTGACATGTTGCAGCCAAGGCTTTTGTATGCCTTGAGGAGGTTTTCCACCAACAACCTGTAGTTGTCTGCCTTGTTGTTTCCGAGAAAATTTATTGCCACTAACTGGAAGGCTTTCCATGCCGTCTTTTCCTTGCCACGCATCATCTTGAAGAAGTTCACGAATCTGAAGACCAACAAAGACACCTTCCTTTATCTTAGCTTCACTTAACTTTGGAAATTTTCCACGGAGGTACTTGAAAGCGGCTTGTGTTTTGTCAATGGCCTTGACAAAGTTCTTCATCAGACCCAGCTTGATGTGTAAGGGTGGTAACAAAATCTTCCTTGATTCAACAAGTGGTGGATGCTGAACACTTTTCCTCCCAGGCTCCAATGACTGTCAGAGTGGCCAGTCTTTCTTGATGTAGTGGGAATCTCTTGCACAACTATCTCATTCGCAGAGAAAACAGCAGTACTTTGTGTATCCGGTCTGCAGACCAAGCAAGAGAGCAACAACCTTCAAATCGCCACAAAGCTGCCACTGATGTTGGTCATAGTTTATGCACCTCAAAAATTGTTTCATGTTGTCATAGGTTTCCTTCATATGGACTGCATGACCAACTGGAATTGATGGCAAAACATTGCCATTATGCAGTAAAACAGCTTTAAGACTCGTTTTCGATGAATCAATGACCAGTCTCCACTCATCTGGATCGTGAATGATGTTGAGGGCTGCCATCACACCATCGATGTTGTTGCAGGCTACAAGATCACCTTCCATGAAGAAGAATGGGACAAGATCCTTTTGACAGTCACGGAACATGGAAACCCTAACATCACCTGCCAGGAGATTCCACTGCTGTAGTCTGGAGCCCAACAGCTCTGCCTTACTCTTGGGTAGTTCCAAATCCCTGACAAGATCATTCAGTTCACCTTGTGTTATGAGGTGTGGTTCAGAGGAGGAGGATGGGAGAAAATGTGGGTCCTGTGACATTGATGGTTCAGGACCAGAAGTTTCATCCTCTTCCTCTTCCTCGTCTGACTCAAGTGAGAATGATTCTGGTGCATCAGGAACCGGCAGTCCTTCTCCGTGGGGTACAGGGCGTATAGCTGATGGAATGTTTGGATAATGCACAGTCCACTTTTTCTTCTTTGACACACCTTTCCCAACTGGAGGCACCATGCAGAAGTAACAATTGCTGGTATGATCTGTTGGCTCTCTCCAAATCATTGGCATAGCTTTCCTTTTCCTGTTCAACCACTGGCGAAGATTTGTTGCACAAGTGTTGCAGCATATGTGTGGGGCCCACCTCTTGTCCTGATCTCCAATTTTGCAGCCAAAATAAAGGTGATAGGTTTTCTTAACCATAGTGGTTATACTGCACTTTTGTGATGCAAAAGTCACTTCACCACAAACATAGCAGAAGTTATCTGCACTGTTCACACAAGTACGAGGCATCTCTGCTCACTTTGGCTGAACAGAAATGTGTCCCTTTGCAAAATCAAACACTGACAAATAAGAGAGCATGACACTGTATGATTTCTAGAGCTGATATAGGGCAATTTGTTCAGCAGAGTGATGTAAGCTTCGTTATGATTGCATCATCCATGACTTCTAAGAATAACATGATGCAATTCATATCAGGTATGAATCAATACCAGCTTCAGATTGCATCATTCATTGTTTTGCCTAAAAAGCAAGTACTGTCCAAACCCAGTCATAGATTTATTCATAGATCCAGTCAAAGATGTATTTTAGTCATTTCTGGTTTAAATTGAGATCCCTTCCCTTTACAACTCACTTATCCTCCGCCATTCCCAAGTCAAGGGTCATATATACTGACCCAATAGCATATCTTGAAAACTAGAGCCAATCAGCAATTTTAAGCATCATTTTCGTTTTCAGTGACCCAGAATTAGTAAAGTTTGACTACATTTATTTCAGAAGCATTTTGGCTGTAGAGCAGTGTTATTTGTAAGATGGCCATTTTCGTGGTATCTGGGCATAGTTTTATGGTTGGGAGGGGAACACTTATATTTGTTTCTCTTGCTCCACCCCAGCCTTGCCTACAGTCATATGTACAGCCTCAAGCTGGGTACAGCTAATTATGCCATCATATCTGTTTCTGAAAGTGGGATTTTACACTGGAAATCCTCACTTCTGGCCTATAGAAGTTAATCAACCTGTATTTAGAAACCATGATTCATTCAAACCCGCCTCAAATCTCAGTTTAAGAAACAACCTGGAAAGATGACATTAGGCCAAGGATTCCGGAGTCGTGTTGGGTGTGAACAGCATCGGCAACGCTGAAAAGACTGATGGGAAAGGAAGGTGATTTGGGATTTGAAGGCACAAAAGTTGGCATTTGTGTATTTGTTTTTTGCTAGTTGCACTTAATCATCATCAAAGCTGAAGACCCAGCAGCAAGACTGTTCGTTTTCTTCACTGCAGCAATGCAGATGTTGGGCTCGGTTGTGCCTTTGGGCACAGCCCAGCCCCTGACTGAGGACCAGTGTTGGTGAGCCTCAGACAAGCTTCCTAGGCACAGTGTCTCCCCTAGCTCTCCATTTGTGCTGGAGAGGGGGGAGTAATGTCTTGATGCACCTTTTGGGGTACAGCGCACTCTTCCACAGCCAGCCAGCTTCTCTGGTCAATGCATGGGGGCACAGAGTCATGGCTCCCCTCACTTCCTACTCACTGACTTCCTGGTTGCTGCCGGGGGAGAACATTCCAAGTGCAACCTCTGTACTTACCCAATTGCAAGAAGAAGCGACCCGCATGGGCTGCACAGAGGTGTGTCTTTACTGTCTTCCACTCCCCTACACAGCGATATGGGACCAGGAGAAGCGGTCTAGCTCTAGTGCACCAGAACATTTCACTGGCAGTGGCCTGTCCAATAAGAGAGTAGGGCCTGCTAAGCTTGTTTCTTTGCTTTAAATGTAGATAGTACAAAAGTTTGCTCCATTCCATTGCGGAGAACTGGACCTATGTCGAGGAGGGAGCTATTTGCTTTTGATCACATTTTGGTCTGCATCTATTCTCCAAAGCTAGATTCATTTCTGTAGGGTGACTTTTGATAACCATCTGCTGTCTTTGTGATTTATTCCTGGGCTCTAAGGCATAGAACTGGCCCGATAAGAAACACGTTAAGTATTTAGAATGATACCATCAACTATTATTTGTAATTTATGCTTTTACTGTTGTAATTTTTAAAATGTCCATTTGCAAAGATTAGATAAGATTAAAAAATGAGGAATGTTCGTATTTATATTGCATCCCTGGGCATGTTAACTAATGAAAAAGCTGCAAAATATGAATAAAATGGTATTTCTCTTGTACCTATTGACTTATTCCTCTGCACAGATTTGTGCTGGACTTACTTCAGGCATTCCAAAACAGCCATCACTTTCAGCATTGTTTTAATACACAGAGTATCAGCCCCTCACCTGGTGTAAATTGGCCTAGCTCTGTTGAGTTTAAGGAGTTGTGCTGGTTTACACCAATCGAGGATCTGGAACAAAGAACCTAGCAGAGAAGATTTTTTTCTCCCCCATGAGTCCCCCCCAAAAAAGTTTCATAAGTCGATAAGTAAAAGCAGGGTTTGAAAATTACCGTGAGGAATCTTGGTAAGAAATTGTAACTGAATGTTTTAGTATTTATTATATTTGTATTACAGTAACACCTAGAGGCCCCAATAGGAATCAGTGTCTCACTGTGCTAGGCACTGTACACATATATAGTAAGATGCAGTCCCTGCCCTAAAGGGCTCACAGTCTAAACAGACAAGACAGACAAAGGGCAAGAAGGGAAGCAGACAGAGAGAGGGGAAGAGACTTTGCCTAAGGTCACACAGCAGGTCTGGGAATAGAACGGAGGTCTGCTGGGTCTGTCTGGTGCCATAGCCACTAAACAACATTGCCTCTGATTGCCTTACAAAGCCACTTATTGCAAGGCCCACAATTCATTTTGCAATCTCTTCCATAGCTGCAGGTTTCAGTTCCATGGAAGAGAGGGAATCTGTTGAACACTTGTGTGTTTGGCTGGGGTAAGGAATAGTGTTACACAAGAGGAGGAGGAGAACTGTGATCTGCCCCAGCTCAGCTGCCTTATTTTCCAGCACGGGGAGAGGCAATTCTCGATTTAGTCCTGAGTGGAGTGCAGGATCTGGTCCAAGAGGTAACTATAACAGGACCGCTTGGAAATAGTGACCATAATATAATAACTTTTAACACTCCTGTGGTGGGAAGAACACCTCAACAGCCCAACACTGTGGCATTAACTTCAGAAAGGGGAACTATGCAAAAATGAGGGGGTTAGTTAAACAGAAATTAATTGATAAACTTAACAGTAACAAGTCAGTGGAACCAGATGGCATTCACCCAGGAGTTCTGAAAGAACTCAAATGTGAAATTGCGGAACCACTAACTATGGTTTGTAACCTGTCTTTTAAATCGGCATCTGTACCCAATGACTGGAAGATTGCTAATGTAACGCCAATATTTAAAAGGGCTCTAGAGGCGATCCCGACAATTATAGACCGGTAAGTCTAACGTCAGTACTGGGCAAATTAGTTGAAACAATCGTAAAGAATAAAATTGTCAGACACATAGAAGAACATAAATTGTTGGGAAAAAGTCAACATGGTTTCGGTAAAGGGAAATCATGTCTTAGTAATCTATTAGAGTTCTTTGAAGGGATCAACAAACATGTGGGCAAGGGGGATCCAGTGGACATAGTGTACTTAGATTTCCAGAAAGCCTTTGACAAGGTCCCTCACCAAAGGCTCTAACGTAAATTAAGTTGTCATGGGATAAGAGGGAAGATCCTTTCATGGATTGAGAACAGGTTAAAAAACAGGGAACAAAGGGTAGGAATAAATGGTAAATTTTCAGAATGGAGAGGGGTAACTAGTGGTGTTCCCCAAGGGTCAGTCCTAGGACCAATCCTATTCAACGTATTCATAAATGATCTGGAGAAAGGGGTAAAAAGTGAGGTGGCAAAGTTTGCAGATGATACTAAACTGCTCAAGATAGTTAAGACCAAAGCAGACTGTGAAGAACTTCAAAAAGATCTCACAAAACTAAGTGATTGGGCAACAAAATTGCAAATGAAATTTAATGTGGATAAATGTAAAGTAATCCACATTGGGAAAAATAACCTCAACTATACATACAATATGATGGGGGCTAATTTAGCTACAACTAATCAGGAAAGAGATCTTGGAGTCATCGTGGATAGTTCTCTGAAGACGCCCACGCAGTGTACAGCGGCAGTCAAAAAAGCAAACAGGATGTTAGGAATCATTAAAAAGGGGATAGAGAATAAGACGGAGAATATCTTATTGCCCTTATATAAATCCATGGTGCGTCCACATCTTACATACTGCGTACAGATGTGGTCTCCTCATCTCAAAAAAGATATACTGGCACTAGAAAAGGTTCAGAGAAGGGCAACTAAAATGATTAGGGGTTTGGAACGGGTCCCATATGAGGAGAGATTAAAGAGGCTAGGACTCTTCAGCTTGGAAAAGAGGAGACTAAGGGGGGATATGATAGAGGTATATAAAATCATGAGTGATGTGGAGAAAATGAATAAGGAAAAGTTATTTACTTGTTCCCATAATTTAAGAACTAGGGGCCACCAAATGAAATTAATGGGCACCAGGTTTAAAACAAATAAAAGGAAGGTCTTCTTCACACAGTGCACAGTCAACTTGTGGCACTCCTTGCTTGAGGAAGCTGTGAGGACTAGGACTATAACAGGGTTTAAAAGAGAACTGGATAAACTCATGGTGGTTAAGTACATTAATGGCTATTAGCCACGATGGGTAAGGAATGGTGTCCCTAGCCTCTGTTTGTCAGAGGGTGGTGATGGACGGCAGGAGAGAGGTCACTTGATCATTACCTGTTAGGTTCACTCCCTCTGGGGCACCTGGCATTGGCCACTGTTGGTAGACAGGATACTGGGCTGGATGGACCTTTAGTCTGACCCAGTACGGCCGTTCTTATGTTCACGGACTGGAGGCAGCAATATGGATAATGGGCTAAAGGAATCCATTGGCTTTCTTGACCAAAATGGCAATCGAAACCTCAGATAAATGAGGAAAATGGGAAATATTTAAATGGCATAAGCATGATAGGACCCCAAAAGATCCCAACCAGCTGCTACTTCTGTCTACCCACTACATGTACCATCAATAGGGTTTTTTAAAACAACAACATATATTTACTCAGAGAAGGAGATATGGAGAGAACTTGATTAAAACAAAGGAGCTCTTGTTAGAATAAAAAAGGAGAAAGTGATTGACTACATTTTTACTCCTACAGAAACCAATCAGATAAGGAATAACTAACATTTGCCTAATGACGAACATGTGAAACGGCATCAGTTCTAATTCCACCCCACAGCCCTGCTAATATTGAGATTTTCTTAGGGCCACCTAGGAAAGGAAGAAGGGATGAGGGCTATTTGACCACTAGCATAATGAGGTGAAAGCCTGAAGTGTATGTTTGTGTGTGTGAGAGAGAGAGAGCTACAGGTAGAGAAATTGCCACTATAGCTAATTTTTGGGGTCACTGGACACTTGCAGTTGTTTTAACAGGAGGAGGCAGAGGCTAATTCATTAATGGTTCTTTGGGGGCAGGGGAAATTGTTACTAAGTGCCAAATCCTGAAAATTCTGGGGCTCCTCCTCTTAGGTGCTGAGTGTCCTCAGCTCCCATTAATTTGGGGCAGGATCTGGCACATGACTGTTAATCCAAGGGGGATGTTTTCACAGGCAATTGTAGCAATAAAAATCATTTTAGTGTGTTCCTTGCAGCGTGTTCCATTAAAATTAAATTACATACAAAGAAAAATGAGGGCTACTTTCTGGCATGCTGCCTATCCCAGAACCAGAGATATGCTGACCTTTTGGTGATTTGAAGTGGTTTGCAAACAGCACTGTTATATTTGCCTCTTGCAAATGTTTCCTCTTGCCTCATTTGTAAAACAAATTTAGATTAATTTGCCTCCAAGCTACAGCTCATTCTGTAAGTTACTGAGTCTCCTGGGGAAGGAATAAAGGTCTGGCTCAAAGCTTAGAGCCTTGTGAGTCTTTCTGGTTCCCTTGTCTTTCCACAGATGAAGAGCTAGGGCCAGGTGTTTATGCCCAGGAACCCTGTGGCTGTGTATCTACCCATTTTTTTCTTGTTTGGTGCGGGGGATTCCTGATCCATTAGGGGAGTAACTGGACTTCTCCCAACGGAGATAAGGGCACTCTGAACTTCTCAGGCAGTCACTGCTTTCCTAAAACTGAGCTGGCTTCTCCTGAGTTGTCAATGTGGCCTCCAGCCACAAGGGGCAGCAGTTGTATGGAGGAGCCAGATAAGATGCAGGCTGCTGGCCCACAGTTAAAGGGCACGTGATCTCCCCACACCTCAAAAATGGCAGCAATACCTTGAAGGGGGAGAAGGAAGGTACAAAGGAGGAACCTCAAAATTTGGCAGCAGCCCACTTTAGGGACAGGAGATTAAGGGGAAGTTTGAATTCCAACAAAAAGACAGAGGGACAGGTGGTATCATGGAGGATAATAAAGGGGGCACTGATGGGAGAGGCTTAAAGAGAAATTCAGATCCTGGAGGAAAGAAGGAAGAAGGGGATGGGGAAGAACCATGGTGAGAGACTAGAATACAGAACACAGCAGCATGTATATGTAGTATAATCATAGACACATAACATTACAATGAAGACAATAACTAGCATTCCCAATTGGGTCCCTGAGTAAAGATAAAATTAAAAGTTGCAACAATTTTGCCAGTCACAATTAAATAATGAGAGATAGGCTGAGGAGGTGATGTTTGGATCTGGATTCCTTCCTATTAGGTATAGGTTCGTGTAGTAGTTTTGGGCCGCGGTTCGGCCCTCAGCGGGGCTGTGGGGTAGCCCACCGCCTCGCTACAGTCAGAAAAGAGCCCCAAGCCCTCAATTAGGGCGGGGCAGTAATTACACAGTCAGGCAAATACCCAGGCCTTTAAGCAGGGGCTGGGTCAGAGTTTGTAGCAGCCCAGGCCCTAGATCAGGGCAGGCAATAATCAAATAGGCAGGCACCCAGCCTCTCTAGGCCAGGGGAAAAAGGGGGAGTCTGCCACCCAAGGAGTGGGTGGCAGGGGGGACGCAGGCCCTCCCACTCCACTGCGTCCCAGCCCGGGGCCCTAGCAGCAACGGACGTTCGCTGCTGTCAGTGGGGATCCTGGCCGCAACACACTGACATCGGCTCTGGCAGTGCAGCAGCCAGACTGGGGTCGGCTGCCCCCGGGCTACTTCCACGCTCCCTCTCGTCTGGTACCTGGGCCGTCTTAGTGTCGTCGGTGCTCTCCACCAGCATGGGCTCCTCGGGGTAGGTAGTGAAGGGCAGGCTCGGCTCCTCCTCGGGGTAGCTGGCACGGGGCAGGCTTGGCCAGTCCTCCTCGGGGTAGCTGGCACGGGGCAGGCTTGGCCAGTCCTCTTCGGGGTACCTGGCGAGAGGTAGGCTCGACCAGCCCGATGAGTCAGCAGGCCGCTCGTGGCCTGCGGCTGTTTCCCAAGCGGGAGCTCGGCCAGGGACGTCTGCTCTCTCCGCCGGCCTGGGCTCCACTGAGCTCTGCAGGCGGGCTTTTATACTTCCGGGTCGGGGCCGTGACCTCGGAGGGGTGGGCGCCGGATCCGGTGGCTCCGCCCACATTGGTAGTAGGGGAGGTTTGGCCCTCAGCGGGGCTGTGGGGTAGCCCACGGCCTCGCTACAGTTAGGTTTCACAGGATGGATTTGAAGCCAGACATAAGGTAAGGTTCAAGTTTGAAGATGCCAAAATCTTTCAAGCTGCTGTTGTGCAGTTAGCTACTCTTGTGAGATTCCCTCTGTTTGGGGTTCAAATTTTATGAGATCAACCAACATTTTAGCTGTATTCAAACTAGAACTGGAAAATAGGTTCCTTATGGTTTGGGGTCTGACCCACAATCAAGACCACAGTGGAAAGTTCACAGTTAATATTGTAATGCACTGACTAGTTCCTATGTGTTGCTTCCCTCTACTGGAGAGAATCAGAACTGGTCAACTGTATGCCATTAGCCCTACACTTAGAACAGCTACTTGAGGTTTTACTTGTCTTCACCTCAAGGGGCAGGAGAATTTGAGTTCTGTCCTAGTCTCATGTTGAGTTTTAGAGTGGATGTGGTGTGCAGCAAAATGTTAAAGCTTGAGAAGTCCAAAGAGACCTAAGGGAGTAAGGTGTCCACTTGCCATTCAAAGTCAATATGAGTTTGGCATCTCGGACACTTTGAAAATCCCAGGCAAAGTTTTTAGCAGCTGGTGCCTGCTACTTGTTCACAAACTGTATTGCTGGAGAGGCCTGGGGGGGAGGGAGGTGCAGGTTAGCCAAAATTTGAAGTATTTTAAACCACTTAAAGGCCTTAGACTGGTATAAGCTGCTTAAGTCACTTTAAGGCTTTAGATTGGTTTAAACTTAAGCTGATTTAAGGCTTTAGAGCAACTTAAGTTCTTGGGCTCTGTGGGCTTAAGATGGCTTTAATCAATCACTTAACTGCCAAAGGCCTTTTGAACATTTTTGAAAGACACTGTATTTCCTTAGTTTTATACGAATGCCTACTTGTACTGTGCATTCATAGACAGGAGAATGTTTCCACTCTGCATGCTCCACAGAGGGCATTTTCAAACCCTCATAACTGCTAAATGATAAACCACACATTTTCCAGCCTAGCAAAGGTTCTGCTATTCCTCACTGAGGAGCCTACACATCAAGTCTGAATGTTCAGAGTTCGGCCATTTGTGAGTAAAACGATGGTCAGAATGGGAAATACAAAATTGCTTTAGTTTTGTTTTTGCTATCTTCTCATTCAAAAACAGTTGAAGAAAATTAGTTCACAATTACCAGAAAAAAATATGGCTTGAGGATGGGAAAAAAGTATGGAAAATTTCATCTTCAAAGAATAATCTTCTGCAAACTTGAGTGAATGATAACAAGGGCTTCTGGAAACCATTTTACAATCTTAATTAGAGTGGTAACTACCAGCAACTTCTGTAATAAATTAACATTTTTGTTACCTGGCGTGATAGCAGGAACCGTCTTTTAGAGAATGATGATAACCTTGGGAAGGATTCAGTGGTATTTTACCTTCTGTGGTTTCCTTTGCCAAAGACTCAGGATATTAGCTCTAGAAAGTTAGCAGACTCTGTTACTACAGCACATGATAAAAACAGGAAACTCCCATATCTCTAACAGGAGTGAATGAGATGTCCGTGGGAGAAAGCATTACCAAATTTGTTTCTGGTTGATTAAAGTGATCGGTCATGAAATGTCAGAGGGGAAAATTATGGGAAATCTGTCCTTGGAATGGATGTTGAAGAGAAGACTTCCCCCAAAAGGTGCATGTATGTGCTGTGTAGTGGGTCCCTAACATGCAAAGCATTGTAAGCAATGCCTGGATTGTAGTTCTTTCCTATAACCTCTCCCCCCAACACACACAGAGAGTTTAGCACCGCTCTGCCTACTCTGCTAAAAACAAGGATAGCATCCCTCTTCCCCCTGGCTTGGGTAATCTGTTTCTCTACAGCTCCCCCTTCTCCTTGTGTGGCACAGTGGGTGCTCCCCCTCCTGTTTCAATCTACTTTAACCACCTACTGCTGCATATTCCTTGAGAGGGAAATTACCCCGGGGAGCAGGAAGAATTGGAAGCAGGATTCAGTTGATAAAGAATTAAAGAATAGGAATATAATTAATGACAATCAATATGCTTTTATGGAAAATAGGTCATCAAACAAATCTGATTCTATTCTTTGGTGAGATTACAAGTTTGGTTGATAAAAAGTAGATGTAATAGACTTTTGTAAGGAATTTGACTTAGTAGCATGTGACATTCTGATTTAAAAAATTGGCACTATATAATATCAATAGAGCACATACTAAATAGATTAAGGACTGGCTAACGGAAAGCTCTCAAAAAGTAGTCATCAATGGGAAATCATTGCATGGGGGTGTTTCTCGTGGGGTTCTACATGGATCAGTTCTGGACCCAACACTATTCAACACTTTCATCAAAGTTCTTGAATCAAATATAAAATCACTGCTGATAAAATCTGCAGATGACACAAAGACTGGTGGAGTGGTAAATAATGATGAGGACAGGTCAGTCATACAGAGCAATCTGGATCACTTGGTAAGCTTGGCCCACTCAAACAAATTGTGTTTTAATACAGCCAAATGCAAAGCCATACATTTAGGAATAAAAAATGCAGAGCCACACCTACATGGGGGCTGTATCCTGTAAAGCAGACTCTGAAAGGGATTTAGGGGTCATAGTATATTAGGGTGACCAGATGCCTGATTTTATAGGGAAACTCCCAATATTTGGGACTTTTTTTATATAGGCACCTATTATCCCCCACCCCCATCCCGATTTTTCACACTTGCTGTCTGGTCACCCTAAGTAGAAGAGCAACTCAATGTGAGCTTCCAAAGTGATGCTGTAGCAGAAAGGGCTAATGTGGTCCTTGGATGTATGAACAGGAGTAGGGAGGTGATATATCATTAGAAAGGCTAACACTGGAATACTGTGTCCAGTTCTGATGTCCATTTTTTTAAAAGGATTTGAAAAACTGGAGAGAGTACAGAAAAGAGCCACAAAAACAATTGCAGGGTTGGAGAAAATGCCTTACAGTGAGAAACTTAAGGAGCTCAGTTTGTTTAGTTTATCAAACAGAAGATTGAGAGGTGACTTGATTACTCTGTATAAGTAAGTACCTTCATGGGGAGAAAATCCCAGATACTAAAGGGCTCTTTAATCCAGCAGCGAAAGGCAGAACAAGAACCGATGGCTGGAAAGTGGAGCCAGACAAATTCAAATTAGAAATTAGGCACAATATTTTGACAATTGTGGTGCTGAACCATTCAAACAAACTACTGAGGGAAGTGGTGGAGTCTCCATCTGTGGATGTCTTCAAATCAAGGCTGGATTCCTTTCTGAAAGGTATGCTTTAGCCAAATACAAGTTATTGGGCCAATACAGGGGAAACTGGGTGAAATGTAGTGTCTTGTGATATACAGGAAATGAGACTAGATGAGCTAATGGAGCTTTCAGGCCTTACACAGTATGAATAAATGACCATCTAGGAGTTCCCGTCTTAGTAACAAAAGGGGACAATGATTTCTTAAAGCTCTTGGGTAGGGGAATGTTAATTGCCTGGGCCTGGCTCATGCCAGAGGGCTGGTTCTGTTTTGTTATTGGTGTTTTTCTGAAAACCAGCTTGCACATTCTTTGTTGACCTTTTTCTTGTCTCCTCTCTCCTTCCATGAAAACAGAGAGTTGGAGAGCGGGATGTTATTCCTTGACTTTAGCAAAGCTTTTGATACGGTCTCCCACAGTATTCTTGCCGCCAAGTTAAAGAAGTATGGGCTGGATGAATGGACAGTAAGGTGGATAGAAAGCTGGCTAGATCGTCGGGCTCAACGGGTAGTGATCAATGGCTCCATGTCTAGTTGGCAGCCGGTTTCAAGTGGAGTGCCCCAAGAGTCGGTCCTGGGGCCGGTTTTGTTTAATATCTTTATTAATGATCTGGAGGATGGTGTGGACTGCACTCTCAGCAAGTTTGGAGATGACTCTAAACTAGGAGGCGTGGTAGATACACTAGAGGGTAGGGATAGGATACAGAGGGACCTAGACAAATTAGAGGATTGGGCCAAAAAAAACCTGATGAGGTTCAACAAGGACAAGTGCAGAGTCCTGCACTTAGGACGGAAGAATCCCATGCACTGCTACAGACTAGGGACCAAATGGCTAGGTAGCAATTCTGCAGAAAAGGACCTAGGGGTCACAGTGGACGAGAAGCTGGATATGAGTCAACAGTGTGCTCTTGTTGCAAAGAAGGCTAACAGCATTTGGGGCTGTATAAGTAGGGGCATTGCCAGCAGATCGAGGAACGTGATCGTTCCCCTTTATTCGACATTGGTGAGGCCTCATCTGGAGTACGGTGTCCAGTTTGGGGCCCCACACTACAAGAAGGATGTGGAAAAATTGGAAAGAGTCCAGCGGAGGGCAACAAAAATGATTAGGGGGCTGGAGCACATGACTTATGAGGAGAGGCTGAGGGAACTGGGATTGTTTAGTCTCCAGAAGAGAAGAATGAGGGGGGATTTGATAGCAGCCTTCAACTACCTGAAGGGGGGTTCCAAAGAGGATGGAGCTCGGCTGTTCTCAGTGGTGGCAGATGACAGAACAAGGAGCAATGGTCTCAAGTTGCAGTGGGGGAGGTCCAGGTTGGATATTAGGAAACACTATTTCACTAGGAGGGTGGTGAAGCACTGGAATGCGTTACCTAGGGAGGTGGTGGAGTCTCCTTCCTTGGAGGTTTTTAAGGCCCAGCTTGACAAAGCCCTGGCTGGGATGATTTAGTTGGGAATTGGTCCTGCTTTGAGCAGGGGGTTGGACTAGATGACCTCCTGAGGTCCCTTCCAACCCTGATATTCTATGAGGGGGAGGGAAGCGTTGAACTACAGGAGAAATTTTTAAGTTGGGGCAAAGATTGGCTAGATTACACCTGTACATTTAAAAGAATCTATAGAGTGAGTAAAGCTGTGCCTCTGGGCATGATGGGAAATAACATGCTATATAAAACTTCCCTGCTGCACTTTCCATAGCGGAAGGATTGACAGAGTGAAGCAGCTGGAGCAGTCTGTGGGTTTTGCCTTTTGGGGGGCTTGCTGACTTTCAGACTGGTGGGACTGAAGGCTTTAAATGTTTGGTGTCTTGGCCCAGTTCTCTTTTTCTGTTTCTAATACACGTGTTCGGAGAGATCCAAAGAAATATTCAAAAAAATAAAAGCAACGCTTCTCAGACATATTTTAGTTAGTGCTGCAATGATTGACTTTATAGCTACTCTTGATTGAAAGGCATCTGTTCCAGGGTCACAGAGCAGAAAATGTGGTTCTTGTGCCTTATCCTTTCTCTCAACTGGAGGCTGAGATCCCCTGTGCCTGACTGATAGCCCATGCACCTAGTGTAAGCAGGGATGCTTTTTCAGCTTTTAGTGTTCAGCATAAGCAATAGAAGGTTATTACAGTTTTATTCAAGTAGAACTAAACAGCTGACAGATAAATATTCCCTAAAGCAGCCTCCATCCCTGGTTTCATAGGGTTTCTACACAGTTCACAGATCTTTTATCTCTATTAATGTTGCCTGGAGCTTCTGCTAGAACAAGCCTGGGACAGATGAGGCAATTATGCCGAGGTATACAGCCTAAGATCAACAAGAGCTGAACAGTCAAAATACAAACATGCATATAGATGCAGTGCTTGGCAAACTCCATTTCTTTGCATACATATACTTGGCCTAATTTCAGTGTAATTATGTGGATTTGCAGTGTACCCCGGGCTGTTTTTTGCCCCTCTAGGTCATATTTGTTCTGTCCTTGAACAGACAGTGCTTGGGAGCCTGATGCAGCAGCCTCTAACGTACCTTATTGTTCACTTTTGTGACATATCGAGTAACATACACAGTGCTTCTTTGGTGAACTGTAAATGAGCAGCAAACAAATTACAGCCGATTGTAGCTATGTGGACAGTTAAAAACAGCTGCAGATGAATAAAAATGCTAATGTAATATTAGAGCACCTGCAGTACAGTCAATATTCAATGTCAGTGATACACTGATAATATTGCATTTGGTTTGCTGATGTATCCTTGCACACGCAACCCTGGTGTAAATAAAGAGAACTCCCTCATTTCTGCTTATTTCCAGAGTTGCAAACAAAACTGATTGAGAGCAGGTCTGGAGAAGGCAAGGTTTGCATTCTGTTTTCTACCATTTCCCTTCTCGAAACTCTGGTTCACAAGTTGCTTAGGTCTAAGGTGAGCAGATAGCAAGTGTGAAAAATCAGGATACTTTTTTGCGGGGGAGGAGGAGGGGTTAATAGTTCTTTATATAAGACAAAGCCCCTAATATCGGGATGTCTGGTCACCTTACTTAGGTCACAAGAACAAGTTTAGCGGTAGCAAATGCAGGCCTTTCAGAAAAGGTCTGGAGTGGTCAGAATGAAAAGCTGCCGAAGTCACAACAATAGAATGGACAAGTTATACATTGTTGTGTATGGAAACTGACCTTTGTTTCTCAGTGACTATGGTAAATAGCAAGAGCAGGGCATGTGCTGTGGTAACTTTTGTGAACCTTTTCAATCATAGGAGTTGCTCTGCTGGAAGTGATCAATACTCCATCTAGTGTGATGCTTCTGTGGAAGGCAAGAAGCGCCTGTAATGTACCTGTCTAACTATGCAGTGTTCTTGGACATCTTGCAGAAAACCCTTCTCCTCCTATTGTGCTTCCTCTTAATTAGCAAAAGGAGAACCTTAACCGTCCCATTCTTACCCCAGCCGCAACATGTCTTTGCCAGAACAAGCTTTGTTGAATTCTACAGTGTCCATTGTGGTTCAGCATCATGTCTGGAACAGCTGCACTTATCAAGTCAGAGAAACTGTGAAATAACATCAATAGTTTAACAATATTTACGGCAATGACATCATGACTGATGTTGAGTAGTGGCACAGTCTACACTTAAATGATCTATCTCAGAGGAGGGTCTGTTAAAACAAGGAGTCATTTAATCATTCCATGAGAGTCCAACAAAATTATTTTTTTTTAAAAAGCTGCAGATCAAAGACATGATGCACCAATGGGCAGTACATGATATGCTGATAATAATCAATGGACTATTGAATTTTTCAGTACCTGTCACCTCCCAAAAGCCAAATAGATCCCTGAGTTAAAGTCGCATTGAATCAGGGAGCTGTAGCAGTCAAGGTGGTGTTTCAAATATTGCGGGACTAAATTGGGTGAGAAAGTCCAGAGCCTAAATAAAACATTTTTCTCTCCACTCTTCTGCCTTAATCTCCTCTCATTGCTCCTTTATTATAGAAATGTTGTTAACGGTTGATGAAACAATAGTTGGTCTATAATCCCCACCACCATTTTTGAGTAACCACTATGATTCCCAAACATCTTTGGCATGGATGTATCTGCCTACTCCTGGGTATTTGGTATTTCAGCTATGACTCTGTAGCTACATACACAACCACCTTTACAGCTACATTCCTGAATGTAGAAGACGTCAGGTATTAATACTAGACGCTGCATTAAACTAAAGGATAGCCTAGCAGTCCACCTGTGCCGAAGCCTGAGATTTTCAAAGCTGATTAAGCGTTTTACTGACACGGCTCCCATCAAGTTCAATGGGAATTGTGTGTGTAAAATCCCCTAGTGAGCTGTTAACAGCTCAACCTGGGATCATTGCTAAATGTTGGGTCTCATTGGCCATACTGTCTTCCTTATAAAGATAGGCAGTTCTGACTGCCTGGAGTTTATAGTGTTAATTTATTCACCTCTGCTGAATCTTGCTTGTGTTGCAGCAGCAATTTTGTAAAGAAGCGTCATATAGCTGTGTGTGGCCCCATTCACAGAGTATGTGACCTGAATGTCTCTGGTACTTGATTCCACACTCAGAGCAGGGGATTTAAGGCCATAGTGGAGTTATTTTATCTTATGAGCTCTTCATAACTTGTATCTTGAGAGGCCCTTTGAATTCTGTTCTTTTCAAGGATTTCTTAGTTAGTCTACTCCATAGCTATATGACAGTGGAGCAAATGAGTCATGCCTGAAGGGAAAGGAGAAATTTCAGCAGTAGGCTTCTATTCCCCTCTGCTATGTGAACCATGAGTAAGCAGTGTAGTAAATGGCCCTAACAGCATTATTGATTAATTATCAAGCTTAAACTTAAACGCCCACACACACACAGGTTAATAGGACAAATTGTATACCATGCATTTAGAAGTGTGAAAAGATCTCTCTAGTGCTGCACTAGCTATGGTAGCATTTGGTTTTCTGGGTCACTCACTACCACTATTTAATCCTTGCTTTTCTTACGTAGAAAATGGTCCCATACTAACACCAGGTGTATGATCCAAACTCATCCTAACTCAGTGTAGATGGGAAGTAGTGAGGTCCAGTAGATTAGACACAGGACTGGGATTTGAGTCCTGGATTCTATTCCGGCTCTGTCATTGATAGAGTATATGACCTTAGGCACATCTCTTAACTTCTCTGTAACTCTTTTTTCCCATCTGTAAACTGGGGACAATGATGCTTGTCCACCTTTATGAGCCCCTTTGAGTTGCACAGATGAGAAGTGCTCTACTTATGCTCATCATTATTATAATACACCCCCAATAGCTGGAGTGCTGAAAAGGGGTGAGGCACAGCTGAAACATTTCGGACCATTTTAGTAGCTATATTAATTCTAGGGGTGGTCAGAAAAACAACAATTCCATTTCATGAAATATGTCACAGTTTGGAATTTGTTTGTGAGAGAGCAGACCAAAACTGAGATATTTCAAAACATGCAACTGCTTTGGAGGACAGGGTCATAATTCAAAATGATCTAGACAAATTGGAGAAATGGTCTGAGTTAAACAGGATGAAGTTTAACAAAGACAAATGCAAAGTGCTCCACTTAGGAAGAAAAAATCAGTTTCACACATACAGAATGGGAAGAGACTGTCTAGGAAGGAATACGGCAGAAAGGGATCTAGGGGTTATAGTGGACCACAAGCTAAATATGAGTCAACAGTGTGGTGCTGTTGCAAAAAAAGCAAACATGATTCTGGGATGTATTAACAGGTGTGTTGTGAGCAAGACACGAGAAGTCATTCTTCTGCTCTACTCTGCTCTGGTTAGGCCTCAGCTGGAGTATTGTGTCCAGTTCTGGGCACCGCATTTCAAGAAAGATGTGGAGAAATTGGAAAGGGTCCAGAGAAGAGCAACAAGAATGATTAAAGGTCTTGAGAACATGACCTATGAAGGAAGGCTGAAAGAATTGGGTTTGTTTAGTTTGGAAAAGAGAAGACTGAGAGGGGACATGATAGCAGTTTTCAGGTATCTAAAAGGGTGTCATAAGGAGGAGGGAGAAAACTTGTTCACCTTAGCCTCTAAGGATAGAACAAGAAGCAATGGGCTTAAACTGCAGCAAGGGAGGTCTAGGTTGGACATTAGGAAAAAGTTCCTAACTGTCAGGGTGGTTAAACACTGGAATAAATTGCCTAGGGAGGTTATGGAATCTCCATCTCTGGAGATATTTAAGAGTAGGTTAGATAAATGTCTATCAGGGATGGTCTAGACAGTGTTTGGTCCTGCCATGCGGGCAGGGGACTGGACTCGATGACCTCTCGAGGTCCCTTCCAGTCCTAGAATCTATGAATCTATGTTGTGAAAAAAACTACAGCAAGTTGTTCTCTCACCCCAAAATAGCCTAGTGGTTAGGGCACTCCCCTGGGATGTGAGAGACCCAGGTACCCACCCTGCCATATTCAGAGCTGGGACTTGTCTCTACGTCTCCCACCACCCAGGTGAGTGCCCAAACTAATGGGCTATTGGCTATTCCAGGAATCTTTCTCTCCCTCCCTCACCTGGACCTGAGAAATCTTCCTTGTAACATTTTGGCGAAACAGATACATTGCCACAAAACATTTTGGTTTCGATAAAAAAGCATTTCCCATCCAAAATAATTTTGTTTTTTAAAAAATGCAACTAGCTCTATTGCCTCCTGTTCTGCATCCTGTAGCATGCACAAGATCCCCTGCCTTTTTTGTCCATGTACTATTTGTACTGGTACCAAACCAAAAAAAAAAAATAGTAACACAGGATGTGATCAACTATGCCTGGAAAAATATAATCAACCTCAGGTGCATATCATAGCCGATGCTGGGCTATACAGCACAGTGGATGGATACAGAGATAATATTTCAGAAGAGATTATTAACATGACTGAAGACGGGGTATTGGGTATAATAAATAACTTTGTCATTGAACCATATGTAACGCCAACAGACCTTGGTCGGTGGCGGGTGGGATTGAACCGGGAACCTCTGGAGCTTAGTGCGTGAACCTCTACCACATGAGCTAAAAGCAAACTGGCTGTTAGCTAGGGCTGTAGAGCAGACTCATTAATTGCTCTCTCTCTAAGTGGTTTCAGTGCCACTAGATGGGACAGAACACCACACCCAGAAGGTGTGTGGGTTACACGTACACCTCTTCCCCGATATAATGCGACCCGATATAACACGAATTCGGATATAACGCGGTAAAGCAGTGCTCTGGGGGGGTGGGGCTGTGCACGCCAGCGAATCAAAGCAAGTTCGATATAACACCTATAATGCGGTAAGATTTTTTGGCTCCTGTGGACAGCGTTGTATCGGGGTAGAGGTGTACACAGAAGTTTTCTCCTTTCCCATCCTCCTCAGGGACTGTTCATGCCACCCGCCTTCCAGAGGCTAGCACTGCACAATGGGGTTACAGAAAATCAGGATTCACACCCCCCTCTACATTGGATTAGACTGTTTGGGGACACTTCCCTAACCAAATCATAACGGGAAGAGTCCTGTGTTTTCTTTGACCTCTTAGGAAGGAAGCCCCCAAAGGTTCACAGACTCGCATAGATGTCTAGGCCGTTATTCTTAGTCATGTCCCTGATGAAAGCCCATAAATGTTGTTCTCCAGAGGTTAAGGTTAATGGGAAAGTCTCTGACCCAACAAATCAGGGTGGACTTGTAGGGAAAAGACAGCTGGACATTCCCTTGGTAGTGATTATCACAGTGCAGGATACAAAGATTTTCCTTATGGTCCCTTGCTTTTACTTCTTCATGCATTTTTTTTAAAATGATCTTTTAGGGTTGAAGTTTTCCAGGCTTCGTTTCTGCCAGAGCAAAGCTTTTACTTTGAATGTTTGAAGTGAATAGGGTTACCATTCGTCCGGATTTACCCGGACATGTCCTCCTTTTTGTACTAAAAATAGCGTCCGGGGGGAATTTGTAAAGCACTCACAATGTCCGGGATTTCCCCCCTCCCCCCGGCAGAGCAGACCGAGCGGCTGGGAGGGCTGCAGGAAAGTCCCGGGCTGGACTCCGGAGCAGCTGGAGAGGACCTCCGCCTCCCCCCCTCCCTGCATTCTGAGCAAGTGTCTCAGCACAAAGTGCAGCCCTCCCCTTTTGCAACTGGGAGCGGTTTCTGCCATGCAGCGTAGCAAAACGGGAGCGAGAGCACTTTGTGCTGATACAAGGGCAGCTCTCCCCTGCAGCCCGGTCCGGACCAGGGACCGGGTTTTGTTGTGCAGGGCCAGGGACCGGGTTTTGTTGTGCTGGGGAGCTCAGCCACGTGTCCGGCTGGTACAGAGCCCAACACCCTGTTCTGAGCAGCAGGGTAAGGGGGCAGGAGAAGGGGCAGGGAGGTTCTGGAGGGGGCAGTCAAGAAACGGGGGGGGCTTTTTGGGGGGAGTGGAGAAAGTTTTGGGCAGTCAGGGTACAGGTAAGGGGTGGGGTTCTGGAGGGCAGTTAGGAGCAGGGGTCCCAGGAGGGGGCAGTCAGGGGACAAGGAGCAGGGTGGGGGGCTGAGAGTTCTGAGGGGGAGCTGTCAGGGGGCAGGCGTGGGGAGAGGGATCGGAGCAGTCAGGGGACAGGGAGCAGAGGGGTTTAGATGGGTTGGGAGTTCTGGGGGGGGCTGTCAGGGGGCAGGAGTGCGGAGAGGGATCGGAGTAGTCAGGGGACAGGGAGCAGAGGGGTTTAGATGGGTTGGGAGTTCTGGGGGGGGGCTGTCAGGGGGTGGGGAGTGGTTGGATGGGGCGTGGGAGTCCCAGGGGTCTGTCTGGGGGTGGGGGTGTGGATAAGGGTTGGGGCAGTCAGGGGACAAGAGGCAGGGAGGCTTAGATAGGGAGTGGAGTCCTGGGGGGCAGTTAGGGGCAGGGGTCCCAGGAGGGGGCAGTCAGGGGACAAGGAACGGGGGGAGGGTGAGGGGTTCTGGGGGGGCGGGAAGTGGGAGGGGCAGGGGCGGGGCTAGGGCGGGGCTCCTCCCGTCCTCTTTTTTTCTTGCTGAAATATGGTAACCCTAGAAGTGAACCTCCTCTGATGTTACTGAATCATGAGTGGGTGCAGGGAAGGACTATTGTCCCCATGGTTATAAGGACTTGCTGCTCTGTTTTATCACACAGATCATTGAAAAATGACTCAACCATGGCATGTAAATAGTCCTGAGTGAGGAGTATGTCCAAGACTAAGTTTTAAACAAATTGTTTGGAAAGTAAGAAAGTTGCGACCATTTGAAAATTACATACTGAATACACGCAGTAGAATCATTCCTTAAATGCAAGTGATTGTTCGCCCAAAGAGCTGGGCTGAGCATATGTGCATTTTTTCCAAAGTAAGCACTTTTTGATATATGTTAATAACCAGTTGACCCTAAGCTTAAGCATTTATTTTCCTTTGAGGACTTACTTAAAGAGGCTTAAGTGCTAATTTTAACCACCCTAAAAGCAGCATAAAATCTTAGGTCACTGTGGGGTACTTTCTGTTCTGAAAAGTGGCTCTGTAAAAATGCTACCATTGGGTTCCATTTTTGTATCTCAAGGGCTTCCTTAGCAAATATGACCTGGTGCCACAAATGTGCTCTGAGATCTAAAGTGCATGCTCTGTTCTTTCAGGCTAATGCATAATCACCAGTAACAACAACTCTCTGATCCAAAATCTGCCTCATTTACCCAGCACCTCTCGCTGTCTCAAACTGGGGTGGATCAGATGCAATAGAAAGCACAGTTTGGGTGTGCAGTTGGCACTTAGTAATTCTGTTGATGAAGCATGAGCGAGAATGGACTTGGCTTCTTGTCACTTCGCTGCTTCTGAAGGGCTCTAAAGCAATAAAATCTGATTTGGGGCCTAGTCAGCAGAGATGACTCTGAATACACAGAGAGTGCAGGGCAGATCATTTCAGTAAGGAGGTGCCGTTTGAAATAGTCACTATTCAGCCCTATGAACTGCACTAAGAAATGAATGTGCTTTAAATTCTTATGCTACTGCAAGGATTTGAAGGTTCTTATTCACACTAGAATAAGAACCAGATTGAGGCTTTAAACTGGGCCCATACTGGGACAAGGAGGGGCTACACTGCAGCATGAGCCCCTGGAAACCAGGAGTTCACACAACAGTGTCAGCCTTCCAAAGCTTGGAACATGCTGTCTTTTGCTGGACACTGTGAGTGTGCGTGCAGGGAAGGCAGCATGGTTCTGTCCTCCTCCTGTTCACAGTGGGGTGACTTGTGCCATTTGTGGCAGTGATCTGGAACAAGGCCTGTGCTCAGAGTGCTAGTTGAGTGAAATGCTTCTGTTGGAGGTAACTGGTTGCCAATGCTTTACTTGCTCTGTTCCCAGCTCATCAGCGATGGCAGCGTGGTATACGCAGAAGCCCTCTGGGATCATGTCACCATGGATGACCAAGAGCTGGGATTCAAGGCTGGCGATGTCATCGAAGTGATGGATGCTACCAACAAGGAGTGGTGGTGGGGGAGGATCCTGGACAGCGAAGGCTGGTTTCCAGCCAGCTTTGTACGGGTAAGGACCTAAACATTGTTTTTAACCCCAGTCTGTTAACACCAGCTCCCTGATAGGAGTGCCCCAAGCACTTCCATGGTTGGATTTGGTGTAGAATGTGCTGGTGATCAGAGCCATGTACATTGTTGTTTCTCTTTAATAATGCTGTGCTAGGGTTACCAACCCTCCTGGTTTCGCCGGGAGTCTCCCGGAATCAGACTCTATCTCCCGGAGGCTACTGAAGCCAAACTGGGAGATTTTAGGCCGCTAAAAGTCTGGTGGCGCAGCGGGGCTAAAGCAGGCTGCCCCACTCCCTGAAGTGGCCAGCATGTCCCTGGTGGTGGGGGGTGGGTAAGGAGTCTCCGCACACTGCCTCTGCCCTGAGCACCGATTCCGCAGCTCCCACTGGCCGGGAACTGTGGCCAATGGGAGCTGCGGGGGCGGTGCCTGCACCCCTCACCCCTCCCACACTCCAAACCACTGCCTAGCCCTGAGCTCCCTTCCAGAGCTAGCACCCCATACTGTCTCCACACTCTGAACCCCCTCCCACATCCCAATCCCCTGGCCCAACTCTGAGCCCCCTTCCACACCCAAACTCCCTCCCAGAGCTTGCACCCCACACCCCCTCCTGCCTCCCAACCCTCTGCCCCAGGCTCAGCCCCTCCTACACTCCGAACATCTTGGCCCCAGACCAGAACCCACACCCCCTCCTTCACCCCAACCCCCTGCCCCACTGAAAGTGAGTGAGGGTGGGGAAGAACGAGCGCTGGAGGATGGAGTGAACGGGGTGGAGCAGGAGCAGGGTTTCAGGGAAGGGGCGGGGCAAGGATATTTGGGTTTGTGTGATTAGACAGTTGGCAACCCTATGCTGTCCTGAACTGAAGCCTCAGTGGATCTCTCCATTTGTCATGGTAGGCCCAAATCCCCAGCGACTGTAAAGCATCATAGTTGAATTGAAATCAATGGAGCCATGCCGAACCTACACCAGCTGAGGATCTGGCCCTACAAGCCCCATTTATTGGATGTGACAGACTTAGTGGACAAAATGTGAGCTCCAGAAGTGTAGTCTGTGGTTTGGATAGTGCAGAAGTGGGATTCCTTACTGCTGGTTTGCTGGGCCATCCGAGTTCTCCTTACTTATGGGGGAGAACAAGAGCCCAGGCAGATTCAGTGCATAGGCCACATATTTTCCTTCCCTTTCCAGGTAAGAGGGAATTTTCATTCCATTGTGTGAGCTGCAGTTCTCAGTATGGAATCCCAGCTCTGCTTCAGTACGACTACATTAACTGAGAATTGATATGGGGAAATTCAGGTCTGTCAGGATACCTGGATTCTCAGTTATTTGTCCTCACGCAAATTACCTGATACAAATTATGTATTTATGCCTATAGCAAAAGTCCTGGTTGGGAGTCTGACTGATTGGGACATAAAAGTTTTGAAATCTTTTGCTAGGGCTGTGCAGGAGGCAAAGAAGAGGTTCCTTGTCTCCTCCTTAGCATCCTTAGTCCCTAGCCGAAGACCTGTTCCAGATGATAAAATGTTGTAGTTTGTAAATAAGATCACTTGGATGTGGAGCCAGTTCTGACCTTCCATGGGGACAGAACTGGTTTCTGGAAAGTCTTTTCTGCTTGAGCGCCACACTGAGGTTGCATTGGAGGAGCTTCAGGTTGTTGTCTATAAGTTGGACCCATGTCCCTCCTGAGTGGTAAAAACCTGTGGTGAGACAGCGTATCTGTTGCTGACAGGCATTGTCAGTGCTGGCCTTTAAAAGGGCAGGATGCCAACTTCTCCTACTGCAATAGTTGATGGCTCCTTGCTCAGGCAACTCAAGCATTGCCAATTATCACTTGACCTCTGATCTATTTCAGGTAAGAGCTTTAGGGAAGGGAGTATCAAAGCAACTCCAGCTAATCTGAACTCTCAGACTTCCTTGATTCTACGCAGTCGTTTTAGTTGTGGGTCTAACATGGAGTTTGCACTGGTTTGCTGGTCCATGCTCTCCTGCTAGCAATGAAGGAAAATCGGCGTCCCACATCTTTGATCCATCAGCTTTTGTCAATAATGTTGACAATGTGTCAATAATGTGTGGGTATAGATGTGATAATCCTATCTTAATAAATTTTAACTATGTAGAAATCTAAACAAACTCTTTGTATCATTGCAATATTTGTAGCACTAAAATGGCTGAAGTGGAATGGACATTTGCAAAATGATGTTGCATGTTCCTTACTTGAATTTTCTTTGTTCTTTCCTAAGCATTTTATATGATATTTTTCTAAATGGTATTAGATATCCAAATGGGGTAACCTGAGACAGTTAAATATGCGCTATGGCAGTACTGTATAAAAGAACTGAATTGAAAATTGCCTGGAACTACCTAATAGTGATTTTAGTACAGCTGATAAGGTAGACTGTGTACAGCAAGTCCTCTACGAAAATGTCTGATATTTTTGCCACTATTCGTGCTGTGCTGCCATCTAGTGGCCATACTGAAAGAAGCATGAGTCTCATATTAAATGTGTCAAGTATCAGAGGGGCAGCCGTGTTAGTCTGGAGCTGTAAAAAGCAAGAAAGAATCCTGTGGCACCTTATAGACTAACCGATGTATTGGAGCATAAGCTTTCGTGGGTGAATACCCACTTCGTCAGACGCAGCCTTGAGCTGTCTCTTCATATGGCATTACTTGCCCACTGGCATCTGTATTCAATTCATATAAAGAAATGTTTTATTACTGTTATTTACCTTGTAAGTAATGAGTGTCCTTTAATTTACTCCTTAACAAAGACTATCAAAGCAGAATTTATCTATTGATTTATTCCCCTAAACCCACCCCATAAAAACCCTCAGACTTGACTAGTAAATCATTTACTGAGGTGCTTTCCCTTGATTTATATGTATTTCCTCACATCACATCTGTGATCCTTCCATCCAAGAGGGAGCCCATCAATGTCACACCTTAGTTAACAGGAGCAGTGGCTGGGTGACATGAAGGCATCCCCCAGGTGCTGAATACCTATCCTCTGCCATATTCTCAGCCCCTCCAAGGTCTATGGAGTAAACGGCAAGGTCTACTGACTGAAACTAACTATCCCTATCACTAGAACTCCCTCCACCCTCCCCTGGCCAATCTCTGGGCCCAGGTTCTGGATATTTCATAGAATTAATTCTGGAGGACACTGACTAACCCATGTGTGGGCTCTAGGAATGTGACAGGGAGGAAGTGCCCATCACAGCAGCCTTGCTGTCCTCCAACATGTCCTTCTTGGTGGTAGAAGGATCTGAATTAGTGACCCAGGCAAGATGAGAGAGTAAAAACAGGGACTGTTACCCAGTGGAAACCCATGTGTGTTTGACACAGCTCCGAGTGAACCAAGATGAACCCATGGAAGACTATCCTATGAAGGCAGAGGACGGCAAAGAGGAGGATGCCAGCACCACCGCCCGGCGTTATGGAGTGGGGCAGACCAGCAAGGACCAAATGAGGACCAATGTTATCAACGAGATCATAAGCACAGAGAGAGACTACATCAAACACCTGAAGGACATCTGTGAGGTAACCAGGTTGTGAAAGGAGAGAATAAAGGGCAGATAGAATGGGTGTGACCCAAATGCATGAACTGAACCCACTTCAGAAAGGAGAGATCCCCAGCCCCCACCCTACTAAGCTGTCTTGTGCTCTTCTTCTCTCTCTAGCTGCAAATTACTCTTCTTCACTTAAGAAAAGAACCCTCGGTTAGCAGAGTTGTCTCTCTGTCATATACCTGTCATATACCCTCTGCCTACCCCCTCTGTAATCACTGTGCATGTTCAGGAAATGGAGAATACTGATTCATTCCAGGAATATCCCAAATGCCCCTTTTATTTGGAGCACAAAGAGGAGTCCTGATGAAATGTAATGAACTGAATTTCCCAAGCCAAGAAGACTAGAATACTAGCACCACTATATTCTTTATTACCCTGTTTCCCCGAAAATAAGACATCCTCCGAAAATAAGGCCTACTTACAGTTTTGCCTCTCGTTGTAATATAAGGCATCCCCCCGATAATAAGACCTCCCCGATAATAAGGCATCCACCGATAATAAGGCATTTTTCATTTCTGAAAAATAAGACATCCCCTGAAAATAAGACCTAGCGCATCTTTGGGAGCAAAAATTAATATAAGACACTGTCTTATTTTCGGGGAAACAGGGTAATAAATGGTGAGAGGTGGCATGAACAGAAATACCAGTTTTCATGCAATTCATATACTCATAGATCCAAACCCTGGGGAATGTTCGGCCTATTAGAGCATTCACTTCTGAACATGCTGAATATTCTGACATCTCCTTTAACAAGAGACATGCCATGTGGTGATGATTGGTGATAACAGCTTTGCATGGACATAGGACCTTTCCTCCCCAAACAAGTCGCAAAATACATATCTAAAACACCACTGAGCTGCAGCCTCATCCGGGATGGACAGAGGAAGCCAATTGGGGCGAAACAGAGACAGTTTTATCCAAGGACACTAGTATATTCAAACCCAGATCCTCAGCTTGTGTAAAACAGCATAACTCCATCAATGGAGCTATGTCGATTTATACCAGCTGAGGATCTGACCCTTTGTGTTTAACCAGAATATCTGGTACATATACAGTCAGTTAGTTATTTACCGGAGAAGATTCTATAGCGCAGGTTGTACCATTGAGCATGGGTTACAGTGTCATCCAAGGCATGTTTCTGATTATGGTTTGATTTCCATGTGTGCCATTTTTAGGCATGGTACCTTCAGAAATAGTAATAAAAGCACAGCGGACTCATACTAGAAAGGTATAGCGTTTTGATCTAAAACCCACTGCAGTCAATGAGAGTCTTTCATTGACTCCAGTGGTCTGTGGACCAGGCCTTTGAGCAAATACCCAACACACCTTGAAAATCTGACTTCCTCCCAGGGTTACATTAAGCAGTGCCGCAAGAGGGCTGACATGTTTACAGAAGAACAGCTGAAGACAATCTTTGGGAACATCGAAGACATTTACAAATGCCAGAAAAAATTTGTAAAAGCGCTGGAGAAGAAATTCAACAAAGACCATCCACACTTGAGTGAGGTCGGCTCCTGCTTCCTAGAATATGTGAGTTGATTTGCAGTGTCTTCATGGGAGAAGGCTAGCTGGGGAGATGATAGCTGGATAGAATTTTTAAGCTTTAGGTTTTTTAGAATTAAATCTGTAGCCCTTCTGGTTGCCAAGAAGACCTTCCCAATGTGACTCAATAAAAAGCTGCCTTGCTGAGTGCAATACCTCTCCATTGGGGGTGTAAACTCTGTAGCCTAATTTTGCCATTTGCAGGCCAATATTTTAAGTGTTTTACTCCTGATCATCAGTTCATCAGAAACGTCCATCTGGGTAGGGGATAGAGTGGCCTGTGGAGTACATGGGATGTTGGACGCATCCTAGCCTGTCTGATAAGTAGCATGTACCATAATTTTTAATTGGCTTCAGCCAGGAAAACATATAGGACATTTATCAGATCATATAGATATAGATCCATCATTGAGTGTATAGGCCTACCAGGGAGAGAAGTATATCAGCATGCCTGGCAGTACCCACTACCAAAGGGAACCACTACCAAGGCCAGGGTGAGGCGTGGAAGAGACTAGTGGTTGCCTAACGTGATCATTGCCCTTTATTCGACATTGGTGAGGCTTCATCTGGAGTACTGTGTCCAGTTTTGGGCCCCACACTACAAGAAGGATGTGGAGAAATTGGAAAGAGTCCAGCGGAGGGCAACAAAAATGATTAGGGGGCTGGAGCACATGACTTATGAGGAGAGGCTGAGAGAACTGGGATTGTTTAGTCTCCAGAAGAGAAGAATGAGGGGGGATTTAATAGCTGCTTTCAACCACCTGAAGGGGGGTTCCAAAGAGGATGGAGCTTGGCTGTTCTCAGTGGTGGCAGATGACAGAACAAGGAGCAATGGTCTCAAGTTGGGAGAGGTCTAGGTTGGATATTAGGAAACACTATTTCACTAGGAGGGTGGTGAAGCACTGGAATGCGTTACCTAGGGAGGTGGTGGAATCTCCTTCCTTGGAGGGTTTTAAGGCCCAGCTTGACAAAATCCTGGCTGGGATGATTTAGTTGGGAATTGGTCCTGCTTTGAGCAGGGGGTTGGACTAGATGACCTCCTGAGGTCCCTTCTAACCCTGATATTCTGTGATTCTATGATTCTACCAGGACAGGCGGGTGGAGTCCCTTTATTGAGAAGCAGGGTAGGTACTGTAGTTGTTTTGGGCAGAGGGGCCTGCAGTGGGTAGAGAATGGCTGAGCTCTGCACTGTGCAGCATTTTCAGGCCCAGACCCTGATATGAGAGAGATTACCACTAGGGGTTGCCTTTTCATTCCCATTTCAGCAAACAGAGTTCCAGATTTACTCCGAGTACTGCAACAACCACCCCAACGCCTGCGTGGAGCTGTCCCGACTCACCAAAGTCAACAAGTATGTCTACTTCTTTGAAGCGTGCCGCCTGCTTCAGAAGATGATCGACATCTCTCTGGATGGGTTTCTGCTGACTCCAGTGCAGAAAATCTGCAAGTATCCACTGCAGCTGGCTGAACTACTCAAATATACTAACCCCCAGCACAGGTAAGTGCAAAATGTCAGGGAACGACTTATACATGCATGGGAATGGGGAATTTGAGAACAGTTGTCTCAGAGTTACAGAAAAAGGATATTCATGGTAGCTGTATGTTATATTCACAATTGTTTAGCATGCCCTCTTACCAGATATCTCCTTTTCTATTAGGCAAACACTGAGCTTTCTCTACCTGTGTAGTAGGTACCACCCTACTGTTTGTTTAGTATCATGTTCATTTCCTTATTTGAGCCCCAAGAGTGATATTAGCACAGCCAATAGGCCTCATGAGTCAACGTGTGCTTCCTTTGCTGGCTGTGCAGGAGCACAGCACAAAATGCTGTAGATCCTACCAAAACAAAGGCTGTTTGTCTGGGAATCTGAACAAAGCCTGAGTTAGAAGTATCATGTCTGAAAGGATGGGCTCTTCGGCCAGAATTAGCCAGGATGTCTGAGCAGCCAGGCTGTGGCTAATACTGCAGGGTATAAGGGGAGTGGTGGACTTGGTCTGCTGCTGTCCTATGGCCCAGTGGATTCATGGTGAGCACAGACGTACATCTTCAGGCATCTAGCTTGCCCTCCCTGCCTGCAGTAACTGGGTACCATTGTGGAGATCTTCTCCATCGCATCAGGGACATGCACAGTTCATGCATTAGGTCTGGGCTGCTTCAGCCCCCTCTGCACAGTCACCCCCCAGCTTTGAAACCTGTTCCTGGGACACACTGCATGGGCATGTTTGTTCCATGATTTCGATTTTATGGAGTCAGGGTAATAGGCTTAAAAAATACCCGGCCAGATCCTCAGTTAGTGGGAATCATTGCACTTAAAATGTCTTCAGTGGGGCTACGCACATTGCTGAGGATGTGGCCCTTTGGCTCTAGAGAACTTGCCCTTGGGCATCATAACAATTTTAAGGCGCAGCAAACTTTGGGCCCATGTTTTTAAACAGAATCTCTTTACAGTTTTGACAGAATCTGTTCAAATTCTCATAGCGCAACCATTGATCAACTGTTTTTTTTAAGGAATCACAGTACAAGGAACGTATTTGTGTATAATAAAATGTGTCTCTTAATAATGCATCTGATATAACTAGAGTTACACAAATAAACCTGAAAATCTGTATTGGAGGAAAGTGATCATAGTGACACACTATGAATTGAGCTGAACTTTCAAGTTCCTAATGACCACACTGATGTTTCTCAGAATTACTTTGTGTGTGTGTTATTAAATTTGTAAACACTATGTTGTGAAACTAAATATATCTGGAAGGGGTTACTCAGAGTACGTGCCACAGTGGGTGCTCTGAGATTTTGGAAATAGTGTGTAAGGCAAGACACTCCAACGCTCTTCTTCCAGGGCTAGTGAGTGAGATGGTGGTAGCAGATGGTGTTTGGGTTGGTTGCAAGAGATTCTGTCCTACCACAAATAGATAATGCCTCCTGTTTGAAAGGGACCCATGCATTTCTAAATGGTCTTGGCCCCATGTCTGACAACTAAATCTTCAAATGTAATGGCATGAAAATATTGTGGCTTTAACAATTTCACTTAAAAAATAGTTTTTGTGATGGACAAAATAGTGGCTTTAAATCTCCAGAGAAAACAGTTACTTAGAATAACAAGTACTTTGCACCTGCTGGGTCAGATTTTCAGATACTCAGCGCTAACCATTCGGGCCTGGCTTTCCAAAGAACTCAGCTCCTTTCAAAATCTGACCTCTTATTTTCATGCCTAAATGAGAGATGAGTTCTTCTAAAAATGTGGCCCACGGGGCTCTCTATGTGACATTGTTCAAGTGCTTTAGAAATACAACCCAAGTGAGTGGCAGAACCAGAAATGGAACCCAGATTTCCAGCTCTGTGCTCCAGTTCACTAGACTCTAGAGTTGCAGCACTTTCGGATTCCAGTCTGCTCATGTAGATGTGCCTAATGAAATCTGTTTCGCCCTAGGGATTTTAAAGATGTTGAAGCTGCCTTAAATGCCATGAAGAACGTTGCTCGACTGATCAATGAGAGAAAAAGGAGGCTGGAGAACATAGACAAAATTGCCCAGTGGCAGAGTTCCATAGAGGACTGGGAGGTGAGGGGACTCAAGTGCCACACAGAGTGAATGGGGCCCCCAAGTGATTATTTTATATGGCTCACTAGCCCAATCACATTCTGTCACACTCATGCTTGTTGATTCACCTTCTCCTGATAGGGTTGGAGGAACTCTGAAAGACCTGAGCTAGCCTGATACCCTTCTACAGCTTTGTACAGCTCTCTGGGTACTGTTTACCAGACATCCTTGCTCTTTGCAGAAGGAAATTGGCACATGTTGCTTACTGAAATTCCAATAAATCATTTATTATTTGAATAATTTTCAAGCATTATTGAGGCAGGCAGAGCTGGCATCTAGGCGACATCCTTGAGAGGGCTACCAGGCCCTGACAGATAAAATGGCATCTGAATTTTCCTATAGTATTTGTACACGCTCAGAAAAGCTCTTTTTAAAACCAGTTTTATTTATTTATTTTTTAAATAAACAAAACTGCCTGTTTTTTAGAGCTGAGCAAATGTATTTTGATTAAATTATCCTTTTTTTCCCCCCTCATCAGCTGGTGTAAACTAATGTAGCTCCTCTGAGGGCAGAGGATTTGGCTCAGCAGATGAGCAGATGATCCAAACCTGGCAAATGGGGCTGAATCCAGAACAAAATTTCATTTTCTGCATATGCCCAGCCAAATTGGTGCTCAATGGATGTGAGAGGGACAGCATCCCTCACTCTCATGGGAGGCAGGGATTGTGCTCCAGTGTTGTGATGGAATGAGATCATGCTATGATAACTGGACCTACACATTTACCCTAATTGTGAGTTCAATTGTAAAATAGTGCGTTTATGTTCATAAGGTGTCACAATAACCTAGAACAACAAATGTTGATGGGAAAAGGTGCAAAAGGGAAACAGGCTGAATCAGTCCAAACAAAAAGGCCTCCTGATATAACTCAAGGAGTGTGTTAAGAGAAGTGTGCAACCAGAAATCAGTGAACCAAAATTGGTATGTCAGAAACTAGGCTTAACTGGTGGACAAAATAATGAGGGTATGCACTATCCACCCATAATTCCCTTTCGGAGGTCCTTAAAGAAAGAGACGTTGGGGGGGAAATTGGCTACTGGAGCAAGCTTCACCATCATGGCTACTACTCCCCACCATCTCCTGGGATCCTGGGCCTTCATCATCCTGATCCTGGAGCTGTCCTGAGCAGACCAGGCCAGGGAGAGCGACCTAGGGGACGTCACCACCACTGCCAGCTCCAGCTGAATCCCAAACACCACCTGAGATGAAACAGGATCGGACTTTAACAGCAGCAGCAGCTCCAGCTCATCTCAACTAACTTCTTCTCTCTTCCCCAAAAGGACAGTTATGACCATAGAATCATAGACTTTAAGGTCAGAAGGGACCATTATGATCATCTAGTCTGACCTCCTGCACAACGCAGGCCACAGAATGTCACCCACCCACTCCTGTATCAAACCTGTGTCTGAGCCATTGAAGACCTCAAATCATGGTTTAAAGCCTTCAAGGTGCAGAGAATCTTCCAGCAAGTGACCCGTGCCCCACGCTGCAGAGGAAGGTGAAAAAAACCCAGGGCTTCTGCCAATCTGCCCTGGAGAAAAATCCTTCCCGACCCCAAATATGGCAATCAGCTAAACCCTGAGCATGTGGGCAAGACTCACCAGCCAGCACCCAGAAAAGAATTCTCTGTAGTAACTCAGATCCCATCACAAGCCATTGGGCATATTTACCGCTAGTAGTCAAAGACGAATTGATTGCCAAAACTAGGCTATCCCATTATAGCATCCCCTCCATAAACTTATCAAGCTTAGTCTTGAAGCCAGATATGTCTTTTGCCCCCACTATTCCCCTTGGAAGGCTGTTCCAGAACTTCATTCCTCTGATGGTTAGAAACCTTCGTCTAATTTCAAGTCTAAACTTCCTGATAGCCAGTTTATATCCATTTGTTCTTGTGTCCACATTGGTACTGAGCTTAAATAATTCCTCTCCCTCCCTGGTATTTATTCCTGTAATATATTTATAGAGAGCAGTCATATCTCCCCTCCGCCTTCTTTTGGTTAGGCTAAACAAGCCAAGCTCTTTGAGTCTCCTTTCATATGACAGGTTTTCCATTCCTCAGATCCTCTAGTAGCCCTTCTCTGAACCTGTTCCAGTTTGAATTCATCCTTCTTAAACATGGGTGACCAGAACTGCACACAGTATTCCAGATGAGGGCTCACCAGTGCCTTGTATAACGGTACTAACACTTCCTTATCTCTATTGGAAATACCTCGCCTGATGCATCCCAAGACCGCATTAGCTTTTTTCACGGCCATATCACATTGGCAGCTCATTGGCAGATCCTGTGATCAGTCAATACTCCGAGGTCCTTCTCCTCCTCTGTTACTTCCAACTGATGCCTCCCCAGCTTATAACAATAGTTCTTGTTATTAATCCCTAAATGCATGACCTTGCACTTTTCACTATTAAATTTCATCCTATTACTATTACTCCAGTTTACAAGGCTATCCAAATCTTCCTGTATGATATCCCGGTCCTTTTCTGTATTGGCAATACCTCCCAGCTTTGTGTCATCCGCAAACTTTATTAGCACATTCCCACTTTTTGTGTCAAGGTCAGTAATAAAAAGATTAAATAAGATTGGTCCCAAAACTGATCCCCGAGGAACTCCACTACTAACCTCCCTCCAGTCTGACAATTCACCTTCCAGTACGACCCGTTGTAGTCTCCCCTTTAACCAGTTCCTTATCCACCTTTCAATTTTCATATTGATCCCCATCTTTTCCAATTTAGCTAATAATTCCCCATGTGGAACCGTATCAAATGCCTTACTGAAATCGAGGTAAATTAGATCCACTGCATTTCCTTTGTCTAAAAAATCTGTTACCTTCTCAAGGAAGGAGATCAGGTTGGCTTGGCACGATCTACCTTTTGTAAAACCATATTGTATTTTGTCCCAATTACCATTTACCTCAATGTCCTTGACTACTTTTTCCTTCAAAATTTTTTCCAAGACCTTGCATACTACAGATGTCAAACTGACAGGCCTGTTGTTGCCCAGATCACCTTTTTTTCCTTTCTTAAAGATAGGAACTATGTTAGCAATTCTCCAATCATATGGTACAACCCCTGAGTTTACAGATTCATTAAAAATTCTTGCAAATGGGCTTGCAATTTCGTGTGCCAGTTCCTTTAATATTCTTGGATGAAGATTATCTGGGCCCCCTGATTTCGTCCTATTAAGCTGTTCGAGTTTGGCTTCTACCTCAGATGTGGTAATATCTACCTCCATATCCTCATTCCTATTTGTCATCCTACCATTATCCCTAAGCTCCTCATTAAATACTGAGGCAAAGTATTTGTTTAGATATTGGGCCATGCCTAGATTATCTTTAACCTCCACTCCATCCTCAGTGTTTAGTGGTCCCACTTCTTCTTTCTTTGTTTTCTTCTTATTTATGTGGCTATAGAACCTTTTACTCTTGGTTTTAATTCTCTTTGCAAGGTCCAACTCTACATGGCTTTTGGCCTTTCTAACTTTATCCCTACATGTTCTGACCTCAAGAAGGTAGCCTTCCTTGCTGATCACTCCCATCTTCCATTCCTTGTAGGCTTTCTGGTTTTTCTTAATCACCTCTCTGAGATGCTTGCTCATCCAGCTTGGTCTACAACTCCTGCCTATGAATTTTTCCCCCTTTCTTGGGATGCAGGCTTCTGATAGTTTCTGCAACTTTGACTTGAAGTAATTCCAGGCTTAATCCACCTTTAGATCCCCAAGTTCTTCAGTCCAATCCACTTCCCTAACTAATTTCCTTAATTATTTAAAGTTAGCCCTTTTGAAATAAAAAACCCTAGTAAACAGATCTATTTTTGTTTATCCTTCCATTTAGTTTAAACTGAATTAGCTCATCTTTGATACCATCTAAGAGATGTCAGACAAGGGGGCTTTTCCTTCTAAAAACTCTCTCCAGCTAAAGGGAAAGGGAACAAGAAATCTTCTTAAAATGAAAGCCTTACTTAATGCTTTATATTTCAACTGCTTTAACTGTTTTTCCTTCTTCTCTATGTCTTTAATAAAAGGCTAAGGATTTTTAATGGTGTGTTTGCCATAGTACTAAGCAGGCTGAGGTCTCTACATACTAAACCCTGAACTTTGTTTAATGCCGTTGAGTGTTGGACAGTGACTGGGTTATGTTAACGCCTTTGGCCCATTTATTCCATCTAAATTCATACAACAGCCCCTGCTCCTTTTTCACTCCATCCGCATTCACAGAGACGGCCTGCATCCAGGATGCACTAGTTTTGGTTCACTGATTTTTGGTTGCACATTTCTCTTGTTTACCAAGCTTGATCTTAACTCATTGAGTTATATCAGGAGGCCTTTTTGTTTGGACTGATTCAGTCTGTCTCCCCTTTGCACCTTTTCCCATCAACATTTGTTGTTGTAGGTCATTGTGACATCTTATGAACTTTCATCTAAGATCCAGGATGGTAGGTCAGGACCACACCATTTAACCAATCAAGCCCAGGCGCTCAATCAGATTGAATTCTTGTGATTCTTGGAACAAACTAACATGCTCTTTGTGGTGCTGCTGCTGCCACCAGGGTGAAGACGTCCTAGTCAGAAGCTCAGAACTCATCTATTCTGGGGAATTAACCAAAATCTCCCAGCCTCAAGCGAAGAGCCAACAGAGAATGTTCTTCCTCTTTGATCACCAGCTGGTCTGCTGTAAGAAGGTAACTTGAGGAGCCTGTTTCTACCTCTGTTGATTGATCTGCCCACTGAAGTCAAATCCCGCCTCAGTTCAGTTTTACTTTTTACATTCCCCTCCCCAGAATATCTTTAAAGAGGGTCAGTATGTAGGTTGGCAGGCTAAAGCTAGACATGTCTGTCTGTCGGTCAGGGGGCTGGAGTTGTGTATGTGCATACACAGCAATTTTTCCTGCCATGCTGGTCTACTGTGCATTTGATTGCAGATGATAAATGGAAGTAGCGGGTTCTTGACAGGCAGGTGTCCTGTGAAAGAGGAATAGGGTCACCAGATGTCCCAATTTTATAGGGATAGTCCCGAATTTTTGGTCTTTTTCTTATATAGGCTCCTATTACCCTCCACCCCCTGTCCCGATTTTTCACACTTGCTGTCTGGTCACTCTAGAGAGGAAAGCTGGGCATTGGTTTTTGTAGGATCAGCGTGAGTCTTAATTTTAAAAAAAATCAAATGCGTCAACATTGCCATCAATATTTTCGCTCTCAGCTAACACGGTTGTCATCAGCAGGAATTTAGGGCCAGATTACTGAATTGGTACCCAGAAGACAAAATGGCTGTGGCTGGGTACTTAACTTCCAGATCAATCAGTTTGGATACACTGCTCTCATAGGGAAAGTGTGGCATGTTACAGCTCCTATATTGGATTATAACGAACCCAAGGAGATGGCCTATTTAAATAACAGGAGGGATCACAGTCCTTAAAGCCGTCTGTCTTCCCTTTAGGGGCCAGACCCAAAGCCTACGGAAGTCAATGAGAGTCTTCCATTGACTTTGGCTCAGGCTCTAAGTAAGGATGGAACAACACATTTCACTTGGGGTCTTGCCTTTTGGCACTTCCCCCTGGATGGGTAGTATTGAAAGATCAGTTTTGTATTTTCTTCAGGGGAAGCACAATGTGCCCCACAGACTCTTTCCTCCCCATATGTTGTTCTTTATTGAAAGCTCTTTCAGAGTTTGAGCTAATTCACAGGCCTGGTTTTCAGGGTTGCTGAGCACTACAAGTTCCAGGTGATGTCAAATTGCTCAGCACCACTGAAAACCAGGCCCCCACATCAGTAGGCCAAGCGTCACTTGGCTTGTTTTCATTGGGAATGCTGTCTGGTCACAGCTACATGTGTAAATGCAAAGACTCAGATGTGGTTGTGACCTAGTGCGAAGGGAGACAGGGCTCTTCCTACAGCACGTCAGAAGTGACCACACCAAAGCTTTTCACTGAGCGCATGACCCATTTCACTATACCCACAATTCCTTACTTCAAGTGACTTAAACTAATGAGGGCCTTGCCTCAGACACTAGTGCTGGCTGTATTTTTCACCAGCAACATTAGCAGGAAAATCCAATCCTGCATTTTGTGGCTTCTTGAGATAGACTGTAGAGGCCAAATCCTGCTCCGTTACACTGTCCTAAATCTGGAGTAACAACGTTGACTAGTTGTCTGGCTTAGTAAGTACCCAGTGTCCCCGTGTCAGGGCAATGACAGGAACCTGTGCTTGCCTTTCAGACATCCTGGAAAGTGACATTGAATTACAGAAGCACTCTAGTACAGTTGACAGTAGTGGCAGCAGGGGTGAAAGTAACTCCAGACACTTACCGGTATGGGGCTGGGGCCAGCTCCGACCCCCAGAAGGGGCGGGGCCTCAGGTGGAAGGGGCAGGGCTGGGGGGGTCAGCATCCCCCAGCCAGCCCTTCCAGGCTGCCTGGCCCGCGCCGCCCGGGGCTCCAGTGGCAATTTAAAGGGCCTGGGGCTCTGGACGCCACTGCTGTGGTAGTGGCAGCGACGTCCGGAGCCCCGGGCCCTTTTAAATCGCCGGCCCCGAGGCAGCTGCTCCCTTTGCCTCCCCCCCACCCCCCGCCCGTGGGTGGCCGAGTGGGGGCAAAAGGGGCAAGGACGTTAAAGCTCTGTAGGCTCCTTTGCCGCGGCAGTGCTTTAACATTGCTGCGCTTCCCCAGTCGGTGGCCCTGCTGGTAGGGCCGCCGATGGAGGGGCGCAGCAATGTTAAAGTGCTGCCACGACAAAAGACCGTCCATGTCCCTGCTCCTTTTGCCTCCCCTGTGGGCGGCCCTGCCAGTACGGACCCTACTAGCAGGGCCGCCGACGGGGGAGGCAAAAGGGGCAGGGACATTAAAGCGCCGTGGCAGCGCTTTAATGTGGGCTGCATACAGGCCAATATGGGTTCTTACCAGTATGCTGTACTGGCTCACTTTCATCCCTGAGTGGCAGTACATATATCACACTGCTGTAAGTATAGTCCTGCCCAGACACAGGCTCCATCAGCTACAGAAACTGTTCCTGGGCCCTACCAGCTTGTTCTAAGACTGGAGCCAGCATCAGAAAGTGAGTTCCAAAAAGCCACAGTCAGGGCGAAGAGGCCTAGGTGTCATTGCTTTTTCTCATAAGGCAGCAGTGCACATCAGCAAGGTAACAGGTCGTCTGTTGTGGCTAGGAAGAGAAAGGAATTGTGTGCATGGAAATGGATATAGTTACAATGAACATAATCTCTTCCAGGATCTCCTGCGCCGGGACATCCTCTATTATAAGAGTCGGATCAACATGGATGACATGGAAATAGTGGACGTGGAGGATGGGAAGGATAAGGACTTCAATATCAGTGTTAAAAATGCATTCAAGCTGCTCTGCAGGGACCCTGAGGAAGTCCACTTATTCTGTGCAAAAAAGCCTGAACAGAAACAGCGCTGGCTCAAGGCATTCGAGAATGAAAGGAAACAGGTTCAGCTTGACCAGGAAACTGGTATGGCAAGGCTGTCTGTCTAGCAGGGCCCTCCATCACGCTGAACACAAATGTGTGCAAATGCAATACGTGCCCCTCCAGCCCAGGGCTGGGCTGCAGATGTATATATTTTGCATGATGTTTCTTTTCCCCTCTGCTCATCATACAAAGAATAGAGCAGAGAGCAATCACTGAAATGAGGTCTCAGGGAGCTGCTAAAATCTTTTGCTTAGCCTGCTTGAACTATTAAATAGTAAGTTATGTTAGTTTTGAATTATTCTTCCCTTTGGCAGGGTTAGAGACAGACTCGTCAATAGCCCAGCACAAGATTGATCCAGGATTCTATACATGACCACATGTTCTCTAGAGGGCAAATCCATCTCACCGTTTTCATACTTGGTCTAATGTGACCAGGGCCACACGAGCAGGGCCAACCCAGTGCGCCAAGTGTGCAGGCCATATGGTAGGCTGCCACTGACCATGCTAACCAAGGAGGCAGGGAGAACTGAGTGGGGGCGTAGCTGCCACAAAGTGAGGCACATGTTGCAATTGCTAAAAATTGGCAGCGCGCCCTGGGCAGCATACACTCTCCCTCAGCACCAGGGGCAATTCTGGCTGAATTCTACCCAGAATGTGTCCCGGGGCTCCTGCGGCAAGGTAGACCCCAATATGGGGCTGTGCCTGAAAAGCACAATCAAATCCATAGTGATGTGTTCATCCCCTCACTTCCCTCTTCATGAGCCCCACTGTTTGTAGGAGGAACTAGGTGGAGCCCTAAGCGGTACAGCTGCTAACAGGTTCGGTTTTGTCTTTAAGGTTTTTCAATCACAGAGGTGCAGAAGAAGCAGGCGATGCTGAATGCCAACAAACAGCACCACACCGGAAAGCCTAAGGGTGAGTGTGGCCCTTTCTTTTTCTCCTAAGCACATCTAAAAACCCGACTTCAAATAAGCTTGGGCTGATCAATGCATTATTTGCCCCTTCCCCCGGATTGTTCATCTTTGGGAGCTTGGTAAGTGTTACTCTTCTCCTACCACTGGGGGGAGGTAGGTTTTAAGATCTTTATTCCAGTGGCACAGGGTCACTTGGTGTGGTAGGGAAATTAATGAGAAGCAATTGCCCCTGTTTTAGCAATAGCCATTCTAATTTTCTGTCGCTCCGGGTTTATGGAGCCTAGGAACAAACCTGATCAACCTTAAGAGTAAAAAATACAAGCTGTAAATTGGATCAGCACATACAGTTCGGAAAACAAATATTTTAGTGAAGTCACGTTTAAATAAAAATCCAGATTCACTGATAAACGTGCTGCCCATTAAGCAATCTGAACTTGTCAATAAACAGGTGAGCAATGTTTCAGCATAACTTCCCAGTGACAGTATTTTTGTTTATAACAATATTTACAATTAGTTATTCTGCAGGTTAAGGTAGCATTTCAGTATTAAATAAAGAACACGGTGTTAAGAGTTAACCTCCAGTTCAGATCCCAATAGGGGTCCATAGCTAAACACAATGCTAAGGAATCTCACAGCGACTGTAGACCTTGAAAATAAACCAGACTCTAGTGGCATCCAGTCAATATACCCTTTTAGCTGGATGGGAGACGTGACTTGTCACAAACTTTGATCCATCTCCCTACTCTTACTGCTAAGAGGGAAATGACTAAGGATTTCCACTGGTGGGTCTTGTTCCACTGGGGTTGAACAGGAATGTTAAAGATGGGGGTGACTAACACCTCACTAACTGCCTACTACCATATTGAGAGCTATTGTTTTCCTAGGTGAACTAGGAAATGCAGTTTTATGAGTATGTAATATTTTTGCTGGCTCAAGCCCTTCATCACTGATGGATGAGAAAGAAAATACAGAGAAAGAGTCATGACAGGGAAATAGGATCCCGGTGAAATTAATTGAACTGTCCGCAAGCTGTGGAAATTACTCAGCACTGTATTTTTCTATTGTCTCCCATTATATGGAAATTTTCCCCGAACAAGCTGATTTTACTGCATGTGATTAGTGTCAATCAAGTGATGCTAACAAAGTTCTGGGATAGGCCAGCTGGTAGGCTCAGAGAGGTGGAAAATTGCAGTACAATTCCCAGCAGCTCTCACCAAGTTGAAGACTTGGCAGCCTCAGCTAAGCCAGTGAGATTCAGCAACCCAATATTTCCTGGCTACAAGGGCCATTCTGTGTGTCTAATCATCGGTTCATATTCCAAAACCCCTAGTACAGTTCAAGGTAGCTAAATACAATTGGCAGCTTCTGTTTATGAGATTGTTGGATGGCATCTGGCTGGGGACTGGAATACCCCCCCCCCCTCAGCCCTAGAAGCCAGGTCTCTAAGCAATTTGAATGGGGCAGCTTGCAGGAAGAATGACAAGAGGAGTTTTAGGGGAACTCTTGGGGAAGTGAAAAGGGTTTAGATTGAGGTCTTTGCGGCAGGGGCAGTCTCTCTCTGTGTATGTTTGTGTGGTATTTGGCAGTGTTGCTGCTACCACAATAGAACAGTTAATTAAATACCCACCCTTTGCTGTACATGGAGATTGGCAGATGCAGATGATGTGTTCTTCAACAGCGTCTGTAGGCACCCAGGACAGAAAGCAGCAGCCTAACAAGGGAGGTTTAGCAGTAGCCGAAGGGAGGATGAGCTCTATGAGTTGCAGGGAAGTTTCCCCTCCTTATGCCTGTCCTGCCCTTCGTCATGCACGCTGCCTCCAGGTGAAGATTCACACCTGGGAAACTAGACTTTGTGGCTGCACTCCCTCTACTGTAGCTTGCCAAGGAATTCAGTCTCTTACCTTTCTATGGTTCCCTGGGTACTGTGTGGGGAATGAAACACAGGCTGGCAGTTTATTGCACAGTACTGCAAAAATCCAAGAAGGACAGTTCGGCTGTAATCCAGACTTGGAGCCAGATATTGCCAAGTATCATGGGAGTTTGGAAACAGGAGCCAGATCCAGTTGGCATAGGGTGCCCAGTCTCTCTCTAGTGCAGTGAACCAAGGCCTGGTCTACACCAAAAACTTAGGTCAACCTAGCTAGGTCACTCAGGGATGTGAAAAATTCACCCGAGAGAAGTAGTTAAGCCGATCTGAGCCCCAGTGTAGACAGCACTAGGTTGATGGAGGAATTCTTTTGCTGACCTAGCTACCGCCTCTTGGATTAACTACAGTGATAGAAAAACCCCTTCCATTGTTACACAATGGCGCTACGGCTGCAGTGCCGTAGCTGTGCCATTATAGTGTCTGTAGTCTAGACAAGCCCCTAACTCCAAACACTACTGAACCCCAAGGGCTTCCAAATCCAGATCCTATATCTAAATGCTGTGGACTGGGTCCACTGCTCAGTAAGACTTTGCAACGTTTAAACATTTACAAATACTTGCGTATTTACAACCTGCCACACAGGCTAATGTGCACAAGTGCAGGTCAGTTAACCAGTCTTCCAAGCATTCAGAATTGGGTGCTGTTTAAGTTTGTCAGCAGTAGAGCACTGTAATGGCATGTCTACACTGCAAAGAAAAATTCATGGCAGGCCCATACCAGTTGACTCGGGCTTGGGCTTTTGGGCTGTTTCATTGCAGTGTAGACTTCCGGGTTCGGGCTGCGAGGTGGGAGGGTCCCAGAGTTCGGGTGGTAGCTCGGAAGTCTACACTGCAATAAAACAGCCCCAAGAGCCCGAGTCGGCTGGTACGGCCTGCTGAGGGTTTTCCTTTGCAGTGTAGACATGCCTTAAGTGTCCAGCTTTGTCCTCGCATTGCTGCGCGTGGCTGCGGGCAACATTCTGAGGGCATGTGAGCATCTCTGAATTCCAGTCAACATTTGGGGCACTCCCAGACTATCGGCTTAATCCCCGAACTGCCTTTGGGGTTAGATAACTCAAAACAGAGTTATCTGTAACTGGCTGTTACTTATTATGGCTAACTCTGCCTCAGCTTTGAGAATGATTGTGTGGGAATCGGGCATGGGACTGTACCAGTCTAACATTTGCTCTTCCCTGTCTCATGGTCTAAACAGCTGTCACCAGGCCCTACTATGACTTTCTGATGCGTCAGAAGCACCCTTCTCTGCCTACCAACCTCCCCCAGCAGCAAGTCTTCATGCTGGCAGAGCCCAAGCGCAAGCCCTCGAACTTCTGGCAGAACATCAGCAGGCTGACACCCTTTCGGAAGTGAGGGGCAGCTCCCTATTGTGCCTGAATCCCTACTGAGAAAGCACTTTAGCCATCTGTTCCAGCTGACGGACCCCCGGCTCCTCCATCCCTCTGTTTGCAAAGGATGGCGCATGCTCCTTCCTTCCCTATTTATTCTGCAGACTGACTGTACTTGAATGGGTCCGAAGTGGAACACTGTGTTGCGTGTTTTTGTGCCAGTCAAAGTGAGCCAGCCCTGCACAACACTCGGGAGCCATACAAACCCCCAGGAAGAGATCACGACAGGATGGAGCCTGAACTGTTTTTCATCTTACCCTTGTTGTCAGCTGCATCTTGAACCAATCCTCCCAGCTGTGAACATTATTGCTGTCTGACAACTGCCAGAGAGACTCTAGCCTTCAGCCAACTTGGCTGCCCATGCAGAGATGGCAGTTTGTCCATTCCAACACCAGCCTGCTTGGTGTCTACTGAGCATGCTCAGAACCATGGTTCATTGTTGCTGATGTGATGCACTTTTGGGGGGACTAACCCTTCCTTTTACTGCCCCAATTCCCGAGTTCATCTTCAAAGAAATGATCTTACTACACGTTTAACAGACTGATTAGCCTTTATTGGCACTCAGAGAAGGCAACAATGATATTGCTGTGCCCTTTTTCTTTTCCTTAGGTCAACACACCGCCGAACCATAGTCCGTTAAATGGTGCCAATCAAACCCACAGCATGAGTGAAGTACATGCATCTTGCAACCTAGTTGATTTTCTTTGAGTTATGTAAAAAAAAAAAAATGAGTTAGGAAAAAAATGTGCCTAAAATAAATACTGTTGTCAGCTCCTTAGACTCTTCCCACTGTCACTCTGCCATATTTCCTGGCCAATGAAAATGTTAAACGTTTGTAATGTGTTTATTTATGGCAAATACAGAACTGTGTATTTTGTAAGTTTGTAATCAGTCCTGTCAGATGTTGTTAACTTGATGCCTGTTCGTCTGTCTTTCTTTTTTTTGTTAACAAAAAACAAAGGCCAACATCTGCAAACTTAATTCCCTTAAGTTAAGGTCCTAACTCCACAGTTGAGCTCCTTCGTTCAAAATGGATGGATTTTTCCAAACCAGAGAACACGTACATTTCCCCCCCACACATATTGAGGTGTATTCCAGGTCACCTGCACCTTTGAAAAAAGAAATCAGGCCATTTATAAGGTGCCTAAATGTGGAATTAAGAGCTTAGCAGTAGGCATGCAGGTTTGTAAATTGTGGCCAAAAAGAATTCATTTAATCCTCGGTTAGTAAAAGGAAAGATTTGCCTTACAATAGTGAAAGAGTTAGAAGCCATAAGGACTGAATTCCATAGCTTAGAAGAAGTTGCAGCTGGTTGGAAGGAAAACACCCATTCGTTCCAGCGTGTTGCTATTGTGAGTAAGCACTAACTGTCTGCAAAGCTCAGAGTTCCAATGTTTGCTGATACTGTAGCTGACTGAAGTCTGGTTATCCAGGGATATCTGAATTCAGTAGCATGTACAAAAGTCATTCTTGCACTATATCTTTCCCCTCGCCAGGGGCTACATTTAATTTCATAAAGAAACTTGTAAAAATGACTTACAGCCAGTGTTTGTGTCTTACACGTACATGTCTGTTGGTGTGGTCCTCGTTTGGCCTCCTCAAAATCCTAGCTGCTTCTTTTCCTTGCTACATAGGTGGCCATGTGTCACTAGAGGCCACTCTGGAAGTGGCATCTTTCAAAGTCCTCCTGGGGATGGCATATCTGTCGAGAGATACAGAGGAACCTGGAAATATGCTAGTCAGTTGGAATTGAGTGCTCAAGGCTGCTAGTGGAATTAAAGGCCAGCTTCCAAATTCCTGTCCTATCCCTTGACAGGTTACAGCACTGAATTTCCTGACATCAGCCGGGCACTTCAAAGCAAGTGCATCGTTCATGATGGACCATTTCCCATCGATACATTGTATTTAAATAAGCTGCAGTGGATGCCTGAGCCCTGGATTTCTGTTTTGCCTCTCACTCCTGTGAGGAGAGAGATGGGAACGCCGTTCCAAGATGTAAAAAATTGCCGGAGAGAACTTATATGTAGCCATGCAGCAGCTGTATAGCCCAGTACAGAGACTGTCATGGGGTGTGGCCTTTCCGTGAACTTGCTGCAAAGTCACCACCCTTTGTAACTGCAGACACATGCCCAATTTCCTCAGGCCTAGGAGACCCCTATTTTGCAATCCTCTCTGTGAATGTTGAACTTTTCAGCTGAAGGACAAATCTCTGCACAAGGTAATTTTTTCAAGTTATGGGGAAAGTGTAAGGTTTAAATTCCATGATGGAGCCAAATTTCAAAAGAGTCCTCAAAATTGGTCTTCTGATTGTCTGGGCAACACAATTGCAGGAGCATAGTCTGTCACTTCTGCAAATGCATCTTCGACTACGGGTAAACAGGTCCCTTAGAAAACTTTACTATATTCAGAATAACATCCTCTGAAGACTATTGGTGTGAACAAACATTCCTTTTAATACTTGTTTGCAGTGTTGCCATAGCCGTGTTGGACCCAGGCTGTGAGACACACAAGGTAGGTGAGGTAATAGCTTTTATTGGACCTAACTTGATTATGACACTTTGGTTACCTTCTCCAGACCTGAGGAAGAACTCTGTGAAGCTCAAAAACGTGTCTCTTCCACCAAAAGAAGTTGGTACAAGGAGATGTTACACCTCACCCACTTCGTCTCATTTCTTTTAATAATCAGCTAGCCTAAGTGTACAGCAGGAAATATTTCATTTACTAATGCTTTGGCCTTTTGCTTCTCTTGGTTGCAATACCTGATGATAGTCTTCCTGCTGGTTTCCTCTTGCCCATCCAACTCTGTACTCCGACTCGCTATGGGAATCAGAACTAAGCTAGCTACAGCCACGTCCTAACACCAGGGCTGACTAGTTGGAGCACGTATGGTTTCACTGGCCACGAGTGGACATGGATTTTTTTCCTCAGCCAACCACTCTACTAGAACCCAGGCATAGACTTGGCCCCTTAACAAAGACTTGCTAAGAAGAAATGTCTATGCCAGCAGTTAGAGACCTACGAATGGATCTACCACTGGCCCGACTTTGTTCAGAGTAGGCCTAGATGGCATACTGATGAAAACACCTGCAGCAGCTGCTGCTGTTGAATGCTCAAGGCTAGTATGGTTTTTACTGAGCCTGTCTCTACATAAGCCAAAATCTGAAGCGTTATTCTCTACTACTAACTTGCCCTAGGGACACCTAATGTGATCCTGCCTTGGGCTTTTAAGTACATAGTAGACTGTAAACGCATGCCAAGGCCCTGTCTACGTTACGCCCTGTCTACATTTTCTAATCATGCCCCACTGCTGCTTATACAGGTGCCCCTGAGTTAGCAACCTAGGAAGCGCTCATGTAGCTGGGCTGCTGCACAGTTTTTTTTTTAAAAGCGTGTCCTGAGTAGGTCTAACGACCATGGTACTAAACACCACCAGCAGCCTAACACCAATCAGACCTGTTCAGCGCTGGCTTACCTGAGATTGTGTTAAAACCTGCAGCCATCACACTAGGGCCCCTAACGTTGCTAACACTGGTGGAGCTGAAGAAGCATTAGCAATGGTATTTTCAGTGAATGCTCCCACAGGGCCTCAGGATCTATGACTGGCATGATTACAAACCTTGTTAAGAAGTTGGGCTAGGTTGTATCTGCTCTAAACCCTCCATCATTGCTACCACTGCTAGAGGTGAATTATGTAGACCCCCCAGACTACTACAGCCACTTTCGAAATTGGCTTTCAACATGATCACAAGTCCCTGTAGGGTGGGGGCCTGAAAATGTGACTTCAGCCTAACGTTTTGACCCACTCATCATTCGCCTTGGTAACAATCCATTCCTCTGGGGTTAGTGCAGTAAATGTTCTGCCTGCTGCTTTATCACAGCAGTAACCATGTTACTGCTGCACCGGGCTTCATCTTTGAATACAAGCTTGCAATGGATGTCACATGAGTCATCGTTCCCCACACACGTACTGCCTTTGGGGTTCACGTGGCTAGGGAACTGAATCACATTTTAGCAATGGAATTACTTACAGAAATCAGGATTGTAGAAAAGGGCCCTTTATCCACCAATTAGAAGAGGATTCATGCTGATCTCCCAGTGTCCTAGTTCATTTAACTGAGCTGATGGTGATTTCCTGCCTTGAAGCATCCTTGCGGCATTCAGGTTGCCACACTTCACTCCACAAGATTATCACAGTCAGAGCTGGATTGTGTTGCAGAAACATTCAGCTTGACAGAAGGCACTGTTCTTTTTCTGTTTACCCTTCATGTCTGCATCTCTTCTCCTTTCCCCCTACCTCCCGCAATATGTCTGTTTTGATTGGCCAGGAAGAAAATAGGTTGGCATGTAAGTGATGATTTTCTGACCATGACTGTTTCATGATATATAGTCTGGGGAGCTGGTTTGTCCTGGTTTTAAACTCAGTTTTAATTTCTAAAGCCAATCAGCCTTGGGATGTAGGCCAACTTCGTACACTGGTATAAATTGCGGTAATTCCACTGAAGTATAGAACCAGTCAAAGGGAGAGAAGGAGTCTTGAAAACCAATTTTTTAAGTGATTTGCTGTCCTATTGTCCTCATAGACATAATCTGCAGAGTTTAACTGTTTTACTAGTCTTGGTTCACACCTAGTTAGCGCACACTACAACTATTTGTGAAGAGAATCCTTTTCTAGACATCTCTTTTCTAATAGGTGCCAAGATAGATTAGTGCCGCCAAATGATGTCCCTTTTTATGTATTGTATTGAGTACTTGTAATTTATTTCTGGTAGAGAGGGGTGTTCTGCTTAAATGTTTGCTGTCATTGGTAATATTTAAAAGTTCCTTCAGCTGTAATTTTGGCCTTGTAAGAAACATCAGAGCCTAGAAGCTGACCTCAGTTTAAGCCTAGCATTAAGGATACATATTGGTCACATTGAAGAAAACAGGAGGTTTGCCGTTGAGTAGAATCAGGGTTTAGCTCTATATTCAGTGGAGTTCCAGGATTGACAGTTGTATGATTGAGACAAGGATCTGACTCATTTTTTTCCAAGATTTCTTCCCATGCACCAACATGTGTATATACGATATAGCAAATTCATATAGCAGCTAATGGATAGAAACCAGTTTACGTGGACAGAATTTTAACAAGTAATTGTCATCCCTTGTCTTATTTTATATTCCGTAATAATTCAGTGTTCTCTAATCATACAAGACCTATTCCTTCATGAATGGACCATTGTGTTATCAGATACCTGTGTATTAAATAGACTGGTTTGCTATGATTAAAGTCAGAAATTTTCTCCTGCATTATTGGGTAAAGGTCAAAATGACACAATCATCCACATTCTCAAGGTGAGTTTTATTTTCTCCTCCCACCCAAGCCTGATACTTGGAGTATCAAGGAGTTGTCATTCAATGTACACTGCCAACTTTAGAAAAAACTGGGGTGGAGGGGGGAAGTGTTTGTATATACCCAGCAGATTTAAGAACATTATCTACTTTCTTAACAGTGGGACATGTTTTCTAATATATAAGCAACAGTTCAGTGGAAAGGAGTTGCTTTTTCTTCAAGCAGTCACCAATGGTTATTTAACATAGAGGGAGGGGGAAAGTGGTATGAACAATTATGCCCGAGATTGTTGTTGTTTGTATTGCAGTAGCCACCTAGAGGCCAGGACCAGATTGTGCTAGGCACTTTATAAACATAACAAAAATTTTGGCGATCCCAGCAGGGACCTAGGGGCTAGTCTTTCTCCTCCAGAGATGAGCCTAGCACCTTTGCAAACATAGAAATCTGTATTTTCACATGCCAGTCCTATCTGGACAGGAGCACCTGTCTTTAATGTCAGTGGCCCATTCAAGATTGAAGACCAGACTGCAGACCAAAGAGTCTACTCCTCCGTGTACTGCAAAACTGGGTTACTCACTTGAGAAAGATAAGAGGGATTTGGCCTGGCTTAGAATTTTTCTGAGCTGTTAACTTGGGAAAACGCTTGCCATCTGGTTTTTAGTGAGAAAATTCAGTGTGCTCACCAAGTGGGAACTCCCTGTCAGAAGCTACAGAAAAAATATGTATTAATATTAGAGTACAACTTTCCAGACTTTACTTTTGGTGAAGGGCAGGAGGGGGAATGGTTTAAATGTGTGAATTGGTTAAAAGACTGCATGAGAAGTTCTTGAAGTAGCCAGTGTAATGTGGACTTTGTGTGGTTACCAAGAAATCTCTCTTTTGTTTAGAGCATCTGACTGACTGATCTTCCCATGTCAGCTCACTAGCTGGGAATAACGACTATGTGGTCTGAAAACGTTAGAGTAGGTGCTGGAGTAGGTGCTGGAGCCTAAGCTTCATGGTTCCATAGGTTCACCACAACTTTTGGAAGATGTACTTTCAAATGAGACTTCCTTACCAGAGCAAATGCAAAGAAAATAATGAACTGATGAATTTCCATGGCAAATAGGACCTGAACTTTTAGATGAATCTGCATAGTCTAAGTAGTGGAGCTTTTTGGTTTTGTGCTGCGGCAGAAGAACATGGAAAAGACTCTCCCTCCTTGTGCTCTTGTCGATTTCAAAAAAGCATATTCCCCATATGTAAAGAGTCGACAGTTCCAATTGCTCAAGATGCATCACGCTGCAACACTTGCATCCCATGAATTGTGACCCTGCGATGCAGCCAATTTTGAAGAGTCACCACACAATTGGATGTCCAGCTTGAGGCCCGTTGGGCCCGTGACTTTGAGAAGTGCTTCACTTAATAATAGCTGTGGTGTCAGGAAGTCGGGCCCCAAGGGGTCGAGTTGGTCACCCAAGAATGGAGGCAAATAAAAGTAAGAGGCACTTTTGACTAACTTTGTGACTTTATAAGCAGAAATTTCCACTCCCAGTTTAGTAGTCTGGGGCGTTTGCTGTTACTCTATCCTCTCTGGAAAACTAAGGGTTTTAATTTTGCGAACTGAAGAAAAGTATTAGGGCCTGAGGTTGTCCCCACTGAATTGCTGTTCGGTGGCAGCAGGATTAGATCCTTTACTAGCAGTGGAATTAAGTATGTATGGCAAAGCACTGTGGTGGGTTATATTTTCAGTGAAACTTCCATTATATTGATTGCCTGGGATTCACATTTTTTTTGTTTTAATTAAAACAAACTGATCCCATGAAATAGATTGCTTTGTGCCAGGGCTAATGCAAATATCAAAGTGCTAACACATCCACAATATCAAAGTGCTAATTTTACCATGTTGTTGCAACTACCTCTGTTTGCATTGCTAATGAGGATTATTGCATCATGTTAAATGTTTGAACAGGGAGTGTGAGATTGCAATAACTTTTAGTGCTCTAAGAACAGCCCTTTCTCATAGACTTTAAGGTCAGAAGGGACCATTATGATCATCTGGTCTGACCCCCTGCATGCTGCAGGCCACAAAACCGTCCCTACCCCTTCCCTGGACTCTGCTGTTGAAGTCCCCAATCCTGTGTTTTAGTGACTTCAATTGGCAGAGACCCTCCTGCTAGTGATCCCTGCCCCATGCTGCGGAGGAAGGCGAAAAACCTCCAGAGACTCAGCCAATCTACCCTGGAGGAAAATTCCTTCCCGACCCCAAATATGGCGATCAGTAAGACCCCGAGCATTTAGGCAAGAGTCTCTAGCCTGACCCCTGTTAGCCATTATATTATTTACCTACCATTGCTTGGTATTCCTTGGCTACTATGTTTTACCATTAAACCATTCCCTCCATAAACTTATCTAACTTAATCTTAAAACCAGACAGGTCCGTTGCCCCCACCGTTTCCCTCGGAAGGCCGTTCCAATATTTTACCCCTCTGACGGTCAGAAACCTTCGTCTAATTTCAAGCCTGAACTTTCCCACGGCCAGTTTATATCCATTCGTTCTCGTGTCCACATTAGTACTAAGCTGGAATAATTCCTCTCCCTCCCTTGTATTTACCCCTCTGATATATTTAAAGATAGCAATCATATCCCCCCTCAGCCTTGGTTTTGTCAGACTAAACAACCCAAGCTCCTCTAGTCTCCTTTCATACGACAGGTTTTCCATTCCTCTAATCATCCTAGTCGCCCTTCTCTGCACCCGTTCCAGTTTGAGTTAATCTTTTTTAAACATGGGAGACCAGAACTGCACACAGTACTCCAAATGAGGTCTCACCAGCGCCTTATACAACGGAAGCAGGACCTCCTTATCCCTACTAGATATACCTCGCCTAATGCATCCCAAGACCGCATTGGCTTTTTTCACCGCCACGTCACATTGTCGACTCATAGTCATCCTGCGGTCTACTAGGACCCCTAGGTCCTTCTCCTCTTCCGTTACTTCTAACCAATGCGTCCCTAACTTGTAACTAAAATTGTTATTAGTCGTCCCCAAGTGCATCACCTTACACTTTTCACTATTAAACTTCATCCTATTTCTGACACTCCAATTCACAAGTTCATTCAAGTCTCCCTGCAGAATATCCCTATCCTCCTCCGAATTTGCAACGCCTCCCACCTTCGTATCATCCGCAAACTTTATCAGCCCACTCCTGCACTTGGTTCCAAGGTCAGTTATAAATAGATTAAATAAAATGGGTCCCAAAACCGAACCTTGAGGCACTCCACTAGTAACCTCTCTCCAACCTGACAGTTCACCCTTTAATACGACCCGCTGCATTCTCCCCATTAACCAATTCCTTATCCACCTCTGGATTTTCATATCGATCCCCATGTTTTCCAGTTTAACCAATAATTCCTCATGGAGTACAGTATCAAACGCTTTACTGAAATCCAGGTATATTAGGTCCACCGCATTTCCCTTATCTAATAAGTCCGTTACTTTCTCAAAGAAGGAGATCAGATTTGTTTGGCACGATCTGCCCTTCGTAAAACCATGTTGTAATTTATCGCAATTGCCATTAACCTCAAGGTCCTCAACTAGTTTCTCTTTCAGAATTTTCTCCAGCACCTTGCACACTACAGATGTTAAACTAACAGGCCTGTAGTTACCCGGATCACTTTTTTTCCCTTTCTGCTCATATTTCTGCTTTAAACACTCAGGTCTAATCCTGCGCCCCTCTTCACTAATTGCCCAATGGAACCTAATGGGACCAAATATAATTATTCCAACACAAAGATGGTCCCTGCCCCACAGAGTTTGCAGTGCTAAGTGGGGCTGCAGGATCAGGCAGTTCGTAAGTAATGGATTAAAGAATAAGCTCTTGAGTTGATAACTTATTTTTAAATTAAAATCTAAGTGTTTGGGACGCCCATGTGAGATGGAATGCTTTATTTACCTAGTTGGGGGTGGGGGTGGGGGAATCAATTCCTCAAAGCAGCAGAGAGAAAATCAGTGCAACTCATTTCAGTCACCACTTGCTGCAACTCCACCATTTCATAATTTCATTCCAAAGTGAACCAAAAACATTACTTGGCAGGAACCAAAGTGTCCACATCTGCATTTCCATCACATGCTGCTTCAGAGGACTGCTGTGTACAGGTTCCGTTTTGCGGGGGGGGGCTGGAGGAGGGTTGCGTACAGCATATTTAAAGAGTACATTTCTGAGCCACAAACTCTATTTCACTTGTGTTTTCTGTGTTAGCCGTTGCATAATTTCAGACTCATGAGAAGCGAAAGAATTCTGGTTTCCTGGCCTGGCTTATACCCACTCACTATCCAAAGCTTGCAGTCTCCTTCCTGCTGTGGGATTAACATCTCGCATCACATTTAATCCTTCTACCCCATCTCCTGTCTCCTTCAACAATCATGAGCTGTGATATAAAAAAAAGCATGGCTTTGACAGGGACTGTGTTCTGGTGAAGGCTGCTTGTCCTGCTTACTTAGGCTAGGGCTACACTACGCTATTCGCGTATTTTAGGTCAACTTACCTGGCTGTGAGGATGGCGGCGACCACTGCTACTCCCCTGTCAACTCCGCTTCCGCCTCTCGCTGCGGTGGAGTTCCGGAGTCAACGGCAGAGCGATCAGGGATCGATTTTATCGCGTCTACACTAGACGCGATAAATCTATCCCCGATAGATCGATTGCTACCCACTGATCTGGGGGTAGTGAAGACGTGCCCTTAGATTCACTGTCATTTTTGTCCCTGCAACTACTTTGTACTTCCCCCAGTACATGGTGGGCTGTTATTCTGCAGCGCTCTCTTAGCAATGCAGCTTTCTGCACTGTTTTAGAGACCAATGGGTGGCACATGTATGATCCTTGACCGAGACATGTACATACCTCCATGTGCGAATGGCTGTTCACATATGCACTCATGAAATGGGACATGAACAAGGTGTCCACATTTCCACCTGTCCACTTTCATACTTTCCACACAAGTGGCCGAAAACCAATAAACCAAGCAAACATCAAAAGGTGCCTGTGAATGGGGGACAAAAGGTGCCTGTGAAAGGGGGGCAATGATTCTGTTTGGGATTCTCCCAGAGTTGTTTACCTAGAGGGACAAAGGGCTGCTTGCTTGGTTCCATGATTCATCCCACGACATCATACCGTAGCACTGCAGTTGTTGTCAGCAATGAAATCACTGGTTTCCTACAAATGCTCTTCTCAGCAAGGGTTCTGGAGAGTGATCTGCCCAACTGAAAGCTATTTGACTTTTTAATTGCAACACCAGTGTTGCCGACTAATTTCTGTGTGAGGGCTGACAGGCACTCAGGGCATGGCTACACTTACAGATGTAGAGCGCTTTGAGTTAAACCAGCCTTCAGAGAGTGCAGTAGGGAAAGCGCTGCAGTCTGTCCACATTGACAGCTGCACGCGCACTGATGTGGCCACATTAGCAGCTCTTGCAACGGCCACAGGGAGCAGTGCATTGTGGTAGCTATCCCAGCATGCAAGTGGCTGCAACGTGCTTTTCAAATGGCGGGGTGGGATGGGGTGTGACAGGGAGTGTGTTGTGTGTATGTGGGGGGAGAGAGTGGGTTTTTGGGGGGCTGAGAGCATGTCAGCATACTGTCTTGTAAGTTCAGACAGCAGCAGATCCCCACTCCCCTCCCCCGCCTCTCTCTCTCTCACACACACAGCACTCCACAGTAATGGTTGTTTTGTCTTGGAGCAGATAAGCAGCCGGCTTTTCAAACGGAGGTTTCAAAGGGCATATCCAAAACAATGACAAGAGTGGCCACTTGACTTTAGGGGATCATTGGACGTTTCCGGAGGCTGATCAGAGTGCAGTGATGCAACACCTCGTTCACATGATGCTGGGGCGCTCCAGTGGAAGCGCATCAAATGTTATTCTACTTGCCGAGGTGGAGTACCAGAAGCGCTCTAGCCGTGCCTTGCCAGTGTGGACTGGTAGTGAGCTAGTGCGCCCGGGGCTGCTTTAATGTGCTGTAATCGCAAGTGTAGCCAAGCCCTTAAAGGGTTAATGTTGCAGGGCTCACTCTACTGAGAAGTACTGCTAACTATCCATGATAAAGCACTTACCTCTGTTCTAAGACTGCGCAGATGCCCCTCGATGCTCCCTGCTCCTGTCTGCATAGTGTCACAACTGGCTGGATCCTACTGCCAGACACAGGGGAGAAGCCCCCATTACAGGCTGTGTTGCCAGGGCTGAACTGAAAGAAAGAGGCAGCATTTCCTCATATACACCATGGGAGAGGAGGTAGGCAACATACAGCTGAGATCAGGCCAAACTCCAGATCAGGAAAGCATGGAGGGAACAGTGACCATACTGATGAACATTCCATTAAGCAACACCCACAGAACATCAGCAGGAGTCTGGAGAAGCAAATACAGATACAAAGAGGTTCAAAGCAAAAAAGCTCAAATATAAGATGACAACCCAGAAGGCTCTGGAAACAGACAAGCAAGAGCAGCCTGAAAACCACACGAGGAAGATAGACCAGGAATTCCCAGCTTCCTCAGTGAGCACGCCCAGAGAAACAGAACCCCTAACATCACAGAAATCATGCAGCTAGTCCGAGCAGATGCAGGTGATGGTCTCTGAGAGAACAAGGAAGTGAAGATAGCATTCCTGGGTGAAATGGCCATATTGGACACTGATACAGAGCTGCCTGATCCCTGGACTGGTGAAAGAGAACTAGAGAGAAAAAAACAAAACATCCGCAATAGAGAATGTTAGAACTGATGGTGCAAATGCTGAGAATTAATTTTTCCTCTATCATCACAATCTCACTTTGGTCAAGAAGTTCTAAATGGAGAGGCAGTCCTGGCTATAAGGTGTAAAATTTTAACAGCAAGACTAATTAACCATTGGAACAATTTACCAAAACTCATGGTGGATTCTCCATCACGGACAATTTTTAAATCAAGATTGGATGTTTTTTCTGAAAGTCTTCTCTAGGAATTGTTTTGGAGAAGTTCTCTCGCCTGTGTTATACAGGAGGTCATAGTAAATGATCACAATGATCCCTTCTGGCCTTGCAATCTAGGAATCTGGAACATCAATTAAATAAAGCCCAAGAGGAGGAGGAGAAAAAGGAGAGGCCTAGAATCAGAGAAAAGACAATCTAAAGAAGAAATGAACTATCTAATTATAATAATATTCAGGATAATCCTCTCAGTAGGCTCGGGGATCCAGGTAGTCTGCCCCATCCTCCAGTAAACTACAGCATGGGACCTTGTTGAGCTTTTCAGTATTAAGTGTTTCTAAAGCTTAAGGGAGGGAGATGTGCCAAAATTCTGTAGGTGTCGCTACATCTGCATCACTTCCAGATTATTGCTTATAAACCACTCACAGCTCGGTTATAAGCCAGATGTGCTTCCCCCTTGCTCCCCTGCACTTCCACATCAGGGGCCTGCCGAATCCTGGACACACAACTTTCAAACACTAACAGACAAACAGGAATCCAGCTGCCCAGCACAGCTAGTTCCGGAAGGACATGGTTTCATTTGCCCACTAATTCTTCTTTCCATGCAAAGATGTGCCACTTTAGCAACCTAACCCATAACATGACTATTTGAAGCTGGCAGGAGGGGTTAATCATGACACTACAGTATTACAAGGAACCAAGGAAGATCATGTAGCACTCTGGGGAAAGCTCCTGGTCAAAGTTCACAATGCCATTTATCCTCTTAAATTCCTCTTTGCCTCGTACCCCCTCTTCTGGAATGCCTTCAAATCACTCCTGGGTGGGAGCAGCTACTCAGTGCTGGGTTGTGGTTGCAGCTTTCCTGGTAAATTCTCTCATTATCTCAGCCGTTCAACCTACCCCCTTCCTGTCTGTCTGTTTCAATCACCTGTTTGCCATGCAGCCTGAGAAAGCTGTCTTCATTAGGTGTCTGCACACCGGCTAGCACAGTGGGCCCCAGCCCTCAATTGTGGTTTGGAGATAATGCTGGAATGTAAAACAACGCCTGAAGGTTTATTGTATACCCAACAAAAGGTTAAACTCCCTAAGAATGATTAAGTGCCAAACCCACCCACACAACAAGCCCTTGAAAGCAACAAGCTGAGGGAGCCTACTTTAACACCTACACATTGATTAACCAGTATGGGGCCTGGTCTACACTGAAAATTTAGATCACCCAAGCTACAACGCTAAATTTACCCCCCTCTCCCCCGAGTGTCATAAGCCTTGGCTACACTTGTGAGTTACAGCGCTGTAAAGGCTCCCCAAGCGCTGTAACTCACTCCCTGTCCACACTGGCAAGGCATTTCCAGCGCTGCATCTCCGTGGTTGCAGCGCTGCATGTACCCCACCTCTCCGAAAGGAATAGCGAGTATTGCGCTGCGGCGCCAGTGTGGCTGCCCAATGCGCTGTGAATGGCCTCCAAAATTATTCAGCAGTATCCCACAATGCCTGTTCTAGCCACTCTGGTCATCAGTTCAAACTCTACTGCCCTGGCCTCAAGTAACCCATGTGACCCACCCTTTACATTCCCTGGGAATTTTAAAAATCCCCTTCCTGTTTGCTCAGCCCGGCGTGGAGTGCTATCAGCGAATCTTTCCAGGTGACCATGCCTCCACGCGCCAAGCGAGCCCCAGCATGGAGCAATGGCGAGTTGCTGGACCTCATCAGTGTTTGGGGGGAGGAAGCTGTACAGTCCCAGCTGCGCTCCAGCCGTAGGAATTACAATACCTTCGGGAAGGTATCAAAGGACAGGATGGAAAGGGGCCATGACCCCCTGCAGTACAGGATTAAAGTGAAGGAGCTGCGTAGTGCCTACCACAAAGCCCGCGATGCAAACGGCCGCTCGGGTGCTCCCCCAGCAACCTGCCGATTCTACAAAGAGCTGGATGCGATACTTGGGGTTAACCCCACCTCCACTCTGAGCACCACCATGGACACTTCAGAGCCGGTGTACGGGGGGGGAGGAGGAGGAGGAAAACGGGAGTGATGGTGGTGGGCCAGATGGAGACACCCCGGAATCCCTGGAGCCATGCAGCCAGGAGCTCTTCTCAAACCAGGAGGAAGGTAGCCAGTCGCAGCGGCCGGTACTTGGTGGAGGACAAACAGAAGAGCAGGTTCCCGGTAAGCGTTTTTTTTTTTTTCAGGAAGGAATTTTTTCAGTGCGGGCTCTTTGGGAGAGGAGGGTTAGGCATGCATGCCTAGATACGGAATAGTGCATTGATTTGGTTTATCACATCGCAGTAATTGGCCTTGGTAATCTCCTCAAATGTCTCATCCAGAACATGTGCAATGCACTTGCGCAGGTTTATCAGGAGAGCCAACCGTGGTCCTTGTCCCAGACAGGCTAACGTGTCCACGCCACTGTGCCGCAAGGAGCGGGGGGATCATTGCTGCTCACAGGCAAGCTGCATGTGGGCCAGGGAGGAAGCCGCATTGCAGTAGAAGATCCTCCCTGGCTTCCCAGGTCACCCTCAGCAATGAGATATCGTCCAGGACGAACTCTTGTGGAAAATGTTGGGACAGTGTTCAGTGTAGGTGCCCCCTGAAGCTGTTGGCTCTCCCCAAAGCACAGAAACCCAGAGGACAGTGCAGCCCTGAAACAATCAGTCCCCCTTACTCACCATTTTGAGTCTCCCGTGGGATATGTGTGCTGTTTCCGACGGGAAAATTATGCTATTGTGTAGACCCTGTGTGTTTTCTACTCCTTAAGTGGGGGTGGAATCATTACTCTGTCTGGGATAAACAATGATGCCTCTGTTAAATGTTGCATTTTGCCTATACAGCTGCATCAAGCTTGAGACCTCAGCCATCCCTCTTATCGCCTGCTCAGAGACTGCAAAGACTCAGGAAGAGACCCTGAAAAAGCAAAGAAGACATGCTGCAAGAAGTGATGCAGCAAGCTATTAAAGAGAATGAGAAAGCACAGAACTGGAGGAAGAGAGAAAGCAGGATACGCCAGGAAAATGCAGTGCACCGGCAGCAAAGCACCGCGCACCGGCAGCAAAGCACTGATAGGCTCATAAGCATCCTGGAGCGCCAAGCAGACGCTATCCAGGAGCTGGTAGCCATGCAGAAAGAGGAGCAGTACCGCAAACGCCACCCCCCCCCCGCACAACCCTTGTCCCAAAACTCTTTCCGTTGTGCCCCACTGTCACCTCCAACCCACTTTCCCCAATTTCCGTGTTCTTCACGCCACCCGCTGCCTCCAACACCAGTATCTTCACCACCCAGCCCTGAAAACCACGAACCTTACCCTCTGCACTCAACCCCCATCACCATGCAGTCTAGCTGGCCTGAAGTGCAGCACTCACTGCACAGCACACCAGACAGGACATACGCGAATCTGTGATTGTACTGTTCCCCACTCCACCCCCTTGTTTCTTTTCAATAAATGGATTTTTTGGCTTTGAAAACATTATTATTGCATAAAGTAAAAGACTCCTTAGCCCAAGAAATAAACAGGCACTGCAAGTCTGCTTGTCTGCTTAGCAAACACTGATTCCTAAAGATTGGAACTACTGTACTTCACTCCCGTCCAGGGCACCAGATATCACTGCTGGTTTTCAGCCTCAAATTGCTCCCTCAAGGCATCCCTAATCCTTGCAGTCCTGCGCTGGGCCCCTGTAATAGCCCTGCTCTCCGGCTGTGCAAATTCAGCCTCCAGGTGTTGAACCTCAGAGGTCCATGCCTGAGTGAAGCTTTCACCCTTCCCTTCACAAATATTATGGAGGGCACAGCACGCGGATAGAACCGCGGGGATGCTGTTTTCGGCCAAGTCCAGCTTCCAATATAGAGATCGCCAGCGGCCCTTTAAACAGCCAAAGGCACACTCCACAGTCATTCAGCACTGGCTCAGCCTGTAGTTGAACCGTTCCTTGCTGCTGTCAAGGCTCCCTGTGTAGGGTTTCATGAGCCACGGCATTAACAGGTAAGCGGGATCTCCAAGGATCACAATGGGCATTTCAACTTCCCCTACCGTGATCTTCCGCTCTGGGAAAAAAGTCCTGGCCTGCATCTTCCTGAACAGCCAAGTGTTCCGAAAGATGCATGCGTCATGCACCTTTCCGGGCCAGCCTGTGTTAATGTCAATGAAACGCCCACGGTGATCCACAAGTGCCTGGAGAAATACCCCTTCCGATTAACGTACTCGGATCCTAGGTGGGGTGGTGCCAGAATAGGAATGTGCGTCCCATCTATCGCCCCTCCACAGTTAGGGAACCCCATTTGTGCAAAGCCATCCACTATTTCCTGCATGTTTCCCAGAGTCACGGTTCTTCTGAGTAGGATGTGATTAATGGCCTTGCAAACTTGCATCAACATGATTCCAACGGTTGACTTTCCCACTCCAAACTGGTGGGCAACCGACCGGTAGCTGTCTGGAGTTGCCAGCTTCCAGATTCCAATAGCCACTCGCTTCTCCACTGGCAGGGCAGCTCTCAATCTCGTGTCCTTGCACCGCAGGGTGGGGGCAAGCTCCTCACATAGTCCCATGAAAGTGGGTTTTCTCATCCGAAAGTTCTGCAGCCACTGCTCGTCATCCCAGACTTCCATGACGATGCGATCCCACCACTCGGTGCTTGTTTCCCAAGCCCAAAAGCGGCGTTCCACGGTGCTGAGCATGTCCGTGAATGCCACAAGCAATTTCATGTCATACGCGGCTCGATAGCATCGTCGGACTGCTCACCCTCACTCGCACTGTCACTTTGGATCTTAAGGAATAGTTCGACAGCCAAACGTGACGTGCTGGCGAGACTCGTCAGCATACGCCTCAGCAGTTCGGACTCCATTTCCTGCAGACAGATCGCGCTGCACAGAAACCGTTGAAAGAGGGCGCCAAAGGTGGACAGAAACAAAGGGATTTCTGGAATGCGAAGTGATGCATCATGGGGCATTGGGACAGGACCCAGAATCCCCTGCACCCACGCCCCCTTCCCACAACCCACAGCGTCAGAATGGGAAAAGGTGCTCTATGGGATAGCTGCCCATAATGCACCGCTCCCAATAGCGCTGCAATTGCCGCATATGTGGCCACAACAGTGCGCTGGGCAGTTGTCAGTGTGGACAGACTGCAGCGCTTTCCCTACTCAGCTGCACGAAGTCAGGTTTAACTCATAGCGCTGTACATCTGCAAGTGTTGCCAAGGCCACAGTTAAGTCAACCCCTGGTCTAGACTCAGCTAGGTTAACAAAGGTATTCCTCCATCCACCCGACCTAGCTACAGCTGCTCAGGAAGGTGGATTCACAACAGCGACAGACAAAACCCCTTCCATTGATATGGGCAGCAGCTACAGTGTGGTACACTACAGTGGCATAGCTGCAGGCTGTAGCATCTGTAGTGTAGAGCTGGTCTTGATGACAGACTCACCTCCACCAGGAGCTCCCTCTCTCCTCCCATGTACTGCCCTGCACACAATACACACACTCTGTTCATCTAACTCTGACCTCAGCAACATTAACATTTGTGCACTAGAGCATCCAATGCCTTATTTGGTCATGGGGAAATTAGGTGGTAAGTTCGCTTCAGTTGACTGCAGCATTGTCCAAGCCTTTGTTTTTCTCTCCTGGCCATTACAATCATATAATTATTCCTGTGTTAGCCTCAGCTTTAGGCCATGAGGGTGGCTCTGTGCCTGACTGCATCCTAGTGCTATAGAAAGTCTCCTGCTGCTATTTCTGCATTCAGAAGACTGTCTCGCTGCTTGCTCCATCAGTGCAGTATAGGGATTTGAACCAAAGCATAAGTGAGAGGAGGGGTAAAGATTGGAAGTTACTGCTCCATCATTTTAGTCTCTTTCCCATCCCACTCAAGCAAGTGACTTCAGAGAGGCGATTCGTTTTATAAGCAAGTATGTTTATTAGGTTTCTTAGCCTATACAGTGGCTGGTACCTTTACCAACAGCCTTATGTTTCTCTCCTCTGGTCCAGAAAGCAGCAAGCTACTACAAATGACTGCAGAACAGCTGAAGGTAAGAGTCCAAACCAAGCAACAGGGTGACTTGACATGCTCTCAGCAGATATCTAACTACATGACTTGGCAGCCTAACATTTTTCAGGTCCACTTTGTTTGGCAACATTTAGTTGGCCAAATAGGAATAATAGTTGTAGCTGACAAGTTTGATTCACCCATCACCAACAGGCCAGCAATACCCAGCATGACAATACAGGTAGCAGAGAAGCTTCTTATGACTACCAGAGACCTCTAAGTATTGTGTAAACGCTTGTGATCGTCACATGACCCAGGTTCTATTCCATTACATCTGAAGCAGCATAGCTAATGGCTTGATGTGACCCTGAAATAGGCAAACAAAAGCATCACACTTGTGCTTGGATATGGGCTATCTTGCAACCCATGTGCAAGTTGTAGCTACTCTATCAGGACCTAGCACCTATTTATTACAGCTGAAGCCTCTCAGGGAACTAACAGTTGAGGCCTTTTGTTTCCAGTTTTCTTCCAGGCTTTACAAAAGCTGCTAGATGGTTTTTACCAATTTTCACCCAAATTTTGGACTGGTCAAGTAAGTGAAGATACTGATTAGGTTAAGAAAAGCCAGTACATTAGCTAGGTGTGTTTAGGTTAATAATAAATTAGCTGAAGTGTAAATGTGAGGCTATGTCTTAGGCTAAGGCAATGTAGTAGAAGCTACACACATGCACGTGCATATAGGTACTGTGAAAGTCAGGCTGGGATAGATGCAAGAGTGTGATTTTTATTATGTTTATTATAATTTTTGCATTTTGTCCTAAATAGACACCTTTATTTCTTTAAATTACACTATGCCATGAATCCATAGGGAATTGGCTCCAGCAGCTGTTTCTTTGCCATTGGTTCTCTCTGGGTGGAGAAGGCTGGCGTTTCAGTTTAAATCAAGTGTCTTTTTCCTTTGCTTCCTTTTTCTTCTTTTCATTTTCTTTGAGAGAGATGTCAGCCCTAGAATGATAAAGGCCCTTTCCCCTATAAGCTGAGAAGGGGTTACCTCAGGTCAATTAGGGATACCTGAGTCCAATGAAGGGCTGCCCGAAATCTTTAAAAACCCCTCTTCTGGTGTGGGAGGGAATGACAAGCTGCTGCAGGTCTAATAGCAGTACTGTGAGAGGCTGCTGCTCTCCAAGGTGGAAACAACCAAATGGACTGCCTGTGTAGGGGAAGGACTGACAGCCAGGAACAACAGGACAACCCCTCCCCCACACCTGCCTGCCCGCCCGGGGAAAGGTATCCCTCTTTGTTTGTAAATTGGGTTTTTTGTGTTTGCTGGAGGAGCACTCCTTGAAAATACCGATAAGAGAACAGAGGGGGAAGGATTTACCCCAGAACCCTCCACAGCCAGCGGGGGAAGTGCTAAGCCCAATGAGACCGAGGTGGTGCCTTGCCACAGTTAGTACTGTTAATGTACTGTACAGTTCATTAAATAAGCAACAGCATCAAACTGCTTTTACTTTCAGTACTTTTTTCTATGTGTTGCTTTTTTCTGTCCTCCTGTTCCCTAATATTTACCCAGGGAACATTAGTTTTTGAACAGATTTTCACCCTTTTTTTCCCATTTTTGTAACAGTGATAAATTCCCAGAAAATTTTAAAAATAAAAACTGAGAACAGTGGGACTTTCTCCTAGTGAATATGTCCCCTCTGAAACCACTACAAACCAAGAAGCAAAGGCAGTGATTGTTCGCAGGAGTGGTCACCTCCCACTGTTAGCTGACTTGTCCGTCATCTTGGCAGCTGGAGATAAGGATCTCAAAGGGAGGCATACATTTTTACTGCCTATTGGAAAATTTAAACCCCAAAGGTTCTTGCCCTACTGCTGGTGATCACTGTCCTAGCAGTTTTCAGACTGCTTTTTTCATTGACTGCTATCCAAGCTGCACAGAGATGTTTCTAGAATGTTGAAGGCTCTTTGTATCTTAATATATTTAAACCTCAGCCAAAAAATAGATTTTCCTACCCTGGCCATTACCCAGGGGAAGGGGGAGGGAAGAGAAACCTTTGCACTAAAGTGTTTGTTAATTTATGAGATTGGGGGGAGGGAGAATTAGCATAATTGCACATCACCGCCTCCCCAACCTCCAAATACAATTCAGGTTCTGGTAGTTTTGTGGAGGGATTGTTTTCACTAGTTTTTTCTCTCTCAAGTTAGCTGATTGACAATTAACTCAATGCCATTGATGTGTTTGTAAAAACTAGTCTGGACTCTCCCCACAACCACCCAAACATTTGTAGTTTACCCTATCCATTGGCAATCAATTAACTGGAGGTAAAATCTTATCAAGAAACATCCTAGTAGAAGTTAAATGCCCAGCCACAGATGGGAGGTTTAGGCTGGTTGATAACTGCAAAAGTACATAATGAAACAGGGAACCCTATGCAATTTTAAAGTCCAGACAACTTGCACTTGCAGTAAGATTTCCATGGTGTCGTACTACCTTCCCATCTCTCTTCAAATCCATGTTGCTCTGATGGAGTATTACTAAACTATTTCAGGTCAGAAACCTAAAATAAATACTGATCCTCTTATATGAAACATTATACGCCAAAGTCATAATGTTCAAGTTTCACTCTTTGTCTTGCTTCCTGGCCATGAACTGAGGAATGTTTACAGCCACCTGCCCTCTAAAGGAAAAAGGACTAGACTAGCGGTCTTTATCACTCCTACTTGTGAATTTGCTTGTGTGGAAAGCCTAAGAGAATAACCTAATTAATCCTAAACTTCCTCCTACTCCAGGCTTATTGCCTTTAAGAGATCACTGAATCCCAGATACAAGACAAACACTAAGACATTGTGAAAATGCATGTGCATTTCATTGGTTTCACTAAGCTATACAGTTACACATTTTCATTATACTCTAAGGACTCAATTGTACCAGTAAGGCAGAGATGTCAAAGGGGATGACATGGAGCTACACCAATCCTGCTTATACAGGGAAGTTTATTCCCACTCTGCTAAGTGAAGCACTTCATTGTTTCTGGTGGCCGGGCAGATTTCTCTCTTCTGCACCCAGACCCCTTTTGGGCACCAGGCACACCCAGGGCTGAAATTAGGGAGCAGTACCTGCAATTGTGGGTAGCCCTTGGCAGACTATGGAGCCAAATTACTCTGGACCCAACTGGAGAGCTAGAATTCTAGCAGGGATTCTATTAATCTAAGGCACCACAAGAGAGTTTATTTGTATAAGTGTAGCTAACTGATGGAAGGGAAGAAAATATTCAGCTAATAAGTACAGTAACCAGCAAATTGATAAGGAAGTTATTCTAACATGTTACATTTGTTATGCTGCCAGTCAGCAATTAAATAATAAAAATGTGACCAGCGTTATTAAAAACAGAATAGCAAGAGACCATAATAAGCAACACAAGTCAATCTTTATTGAAAACTGAATACATAACAATTCTTGTTACAATAAACGTGCTTTTAAGAATTTAAATCTGAGCTCATCTACTCGTTGGATTGCATAAAAATAAAAAAGTATGAATTTACACATAATTGAACTGGCTCAGAATGGAATCTCCACTCCTTTGTGTGTTGATGCAATAGTTCAATGCAGAAGTGAGTGATGCTTTAAAACTTATTCTGGAAGACAACATTTACCTAAACTTAAAAAAGTACCAATATAACTGCTTGTAAGACAGTTTTAAAAAAAGTCATAAAAAAGGAAACCTGTGCCTATTTTGTAACAAACATGGAGAACTATTACTGGGGCCTCTTGTACTTCTGTTGCATGCACTCCCCCATCCCCAAAATCGTAGATATGAGGGCAGCCAATAATAGCACTACAATAAAAAAAATCATTAACAAATCCGTTCTACTTGAAACAAGTCTGTACAGCAGCCAGCTAAAGAAGCTTTCCCAGTTTGCCTGTTAAGTCCCAAAAGTCACAACAGGCCTGGGAAAGTGACGTTCACTTTTTTGATGTTGGAGCTTCAGGTTATAAACTGTTCAGAATATTTGATATTACAAGTGGACTCAACACTGTGGTAGTCCAATAATTCCAAATGTCACATTCAAGAGACAAGGGAAGAGATTTCTCCCCCAAACACCCCAATTAAGCATTGTTCCTCCTCCATGCCAGCCCCCTCCTCCCCTCAACACTAGTGGCCTCATCACATCTCCTCCCTACACACTCACAGGGTAAACAACACCTGCTGGGAAGTCCTCACTAGCTTAGAAGAGGAAATCTTTGAACAGGCCTGAACATTCTGAATGAGGCATGTTAGTGAAAAATGATCCTACCCCAGTGCACTTTTTCCTTATTAACATTCACAACTGTGTGTACAGAGGCTTACAGTGGGTAAAACTTATCTGCTTAATGCTTCCTTAATTAGAAATACATGGACAAGTTTAATTCTTCCTTATGTTTTTTAACAGGTTTTCCATTAACAGAATGCATTTTAAACTGGGGATTAATGGCTTGTTTCAAACCTCCAGAAATAGTAAATTATCCTATAGTGACACCTGCTGGAGAAGAGTAGGCATAAAATGTGTGTAAAGACACCAGCCCAAGCTTCTTTCTCTGGTTAGTTTCAAGTTATGCAAATAACAATCAGGAAATCTGTCCTCTCTTCCCAGAAGTTTAACTGAAGTATCACCTCACTGTTTCTGTGCCTATAAGTGAGGGTTTCACATAAAAGGTATTTTCTATTCTCTTATATGGTCTTAAACCTACAGTTAATGATTGTGTCAAAAGATTGCTGCACTTCTGGCAAAATTAACATGTTTAAGGCCAAAACTAATGGTATCCAATACTGTGTCCAAGCACTGGGGGAGCTATTTGGAGTCAAAATTCTGAACATTTTTTTGGCTCCGATATGGTAAGTGGCCTATTCTCTCTGTAGACATTAAGCTAGATTGCTCTGTCAAGACTAATCAATGTGGAGTACCCTGTTATACATATCTGTACCATGAACTGTAAGTCAGAAAACACTAAGACATGGTTGTACTTTACGGGGCTTTTCAGTGGGTGAGGTGGCAGGAGGAAGGACTTCAACTGAATCCCAAATTATGAACTTTTGTCATCTATCGCTGCATCTAAGCCCTTAACTTGCATAGTACACTCAAAAAGCAATTCTGTACGTCTTCTAAAACTTCAACAGGAAATGGTTGGTTAAAATAAGTTTATAAACAAGATTTAAAATAATGAAGTAGTTCTATTTCCTTCCTATTGGTTGGTTAATGATCACACTACAGATTAGGGCTACCAGCTTCTGATGCCAGTTATTTAGTCATTTTCAAGAATGACTTGATTTCATTGCTATATTTAAGAGACACAATCAGATGTTACCAACAGGGGAAACTCCTCAGCCTTAACAATACTTTGTTTAAATGCAACACTTGAAGTTAGATCCAAAATTTACGTTAGACTTCTCTTATATTATTGCTGTAATAGCGGTCTTCAATTACAGGTTTAAAGTAGTAGTATTTTTATTCTATTCTATGAAGCTGCCATAAAAGTTTCAGAGAAGCTTGATTTGAACTGGTTTCTACTGCAGTAGAGCCCTTTCATTTTCTTGAAAGCTCCAATGCAGCCAGGTACTGTGTCTATGTGTGTAAAGCTATACAGGATTTTAAATAGGGAATGTAATAGAAAAATCAGGAGAGAATGTTTCATAAGACCGACCCCCACCCCACTGTGTAATGTATGATTTTTATCACCGTTTCATATCCATGCTTTCCACTATTTGCAACAAAATGCCATTAAGATTGTTTATATACACACCACCCCCTCCCCCACCACTGTGCTTTTGGTTACTCCCTTACACTACTGGAGAACAGCTCAAACCTCCCATTAGTTTATATCACATCTGGAAGGTGCCATACCTTTTGCAAGAAAAAAGGTATAATTTCCCCTTTGTGGATGAATCCCATAATGCAACTTAGAAAAAAGTGCTCAAGCGAGACCCCCTAAATGTTATGGAACAGTACTATTAGGAAACAACAATTCCAAGGAAACATTTAGGAATCTGAAGTCAGAGCAAATATATAGGACTTTATATTCTTTCCATAACTATTTATCTAACACAGCATTCATGAAAGTTCTCTCCTAGGGTTTCAAAGCTTTGTTATCGCTGGGAAACAAGACTGGAGACAGCAAAGCTTAAAACTTGTTCTCTATAGCTTCTCCCCAAGACAGCATTGTTTCACACCTCACAAGTATTTTTATTAAAAACATACAAAGACAATGAAACTCTCACTCTAAACTAGCTAAACTGCATTAATGTTCACTACAGCCTCTGGAGCACTTGACCAGTCAATGCTGCAAACCTACTACACAAATGGAATTGTTAAACAGACTTGAACAAAGCAGTACAGATTCAAATCGTTTGTTTGGGGTAATTCTCTGCTCCATATACAAATATATGGAAATCCTTAAGCTGTAGTAAGTGCTCATGAGTAAGTTTTAAAGTACTTATAGTTAACACCATAGTTATGTTAAAGGCATTAGCAATAAGGGGTAGTCTGTTTACAGTGATCCATGCAAAATAATCCTAAACTTTATAAAACAAAACATGGAAGTAAAAAAATACAAAGAGTGCTTATTGTAAAAAATAGTTACTGAAGACTCTAACCTCTAATGGGCACTCAGGTTGCATACGCCTCCCACCAGGGTAGAGTATGGGAATGGCAGCATTAAATCAGCACTGATGCTACCCTGAAGTAGCTGCCAAACCTGTAGAAGGAGCAGACCACTTCAACACAAAACCCAAGTCGATACACAACTTTAAAAAAAAATTATTTTTGGATGGAAATTAGACTACAAACACTACAGCCTGACATACCTCTATGTAAACTCTTAAAAGGGAACAACATTTTATAACCATTTACCGCATAATTTATTGCAGGCAGGATGTATCTGGAAAAAAATTGCATCTTACTGGAATCATAAATCAGGCAGGTTTCAGAAAAACCTTGATTTTGTTGTGCAATATCAACTTTAAAAATTTAAAATCTTTCCCATAATGATTTTGGTATACAAATGGGTTCCAAGGCTAGCCCTTTATCCCCACAGCATTTGCTTTGAGGTACTTTTTAAAAATTGAAGCTGCGAGCAAGAATACCAGAAATGACTCATTGCAATGAAACACTAATCTGCAGTCAGTCTTAATTTGCATGCTTTCCAAGTGCAATTTAAGAGGTAAAAGAAGGAAAACCCAACAATTACATCAACAATTTTGTAACCAATGAATGACTCCTACTATGATCAATTACTTTTTTTTTTTTTTTTTTTAAAGGAAAAACTTTCTGAAATCTCTACATTCCAACAGCCCTGCTATACTGCACCCATAAACCACATTGCATGTAATACAAGCTAAAAGGAAATTGTGTTAAAATGGTTTGTTCCCCTTTAATACACTTAACAAGCACACAAACTTTCTTCAGGATAACATGTAGTTGAACTCCTCCTGTTGGTTGCAGAAAACCCTAGCATTTCTTACGTATTAGAAAAGCAAGCTGCGTCAACTGCACATACATTTTCAGCTGATTAGAACATTCTTTAGGAAAAAACAGAATGGATTTCCTGGATTGAAGCCAAAGAAAATTTGATTCTATCACCATGTATTTTTTTCAGGAGCCAGAATTCATTTTATATATACATATATGGTGTTACCACCCCATCTAATGGCGCAGATTTGCCTTAAGGATATGGGCAGCTTGGAAGGCTGCTTTACTCACATTTTTCATTAACTGGCCACACAAAACTTCATTCACCATTCCATTCTGATCCTTAAGAATGTCCACGTAACACTGCATCCATATAATAGAAATGAAAGGGTAAATGTGGTAAACTAATTCCGTGCAGGATTTCTACAGCTCATCAGACTCGATTTCCAGTCACTCCAATTTGCGTTAGCTGAATTTAATTAGAAAGGAATACATCACTTAAATAATTTTTTCCCCCTTTTATCTGGCAAGTCCATCAACCCAAAAAGGTTGAAGCAGTTATCTGATGTATATTATGGTATTCTATAAAGAAATTCACTTTCACGATTCTACCTTTTAAGACCCTGCATATGTTACAACAGTGCATTAGCGATACAAGTTGTAAAATACTTTTCAGTTCCTTTGGATTTTGCATATGGTTTTTGCATCAGTCACTGCATGAGCAAGCTTTGTTTTTTTTGTTGCTTTTTTTTTTTTTTAACATGCATTCAACTAGATATGGATCAGAATAAGTTTATACTCCCTTTTTATCATTATAATTAGCTAAAAAATTGCAAGACAGTCCACAAAACAGGATTTGCTTTAAGACTAACTGCTGGAGTTCCAAGATGTAAGATATGCAGCACTGGAAAAATCTTCAGTGATCTGGAATTAGTAGTGTTTAGCAAAGTGTTGAAAGCATTCAGAAGAAAGAAAGTCCTGGTTGGAGGCATGAGGGCTTCAGCACCAACTTTTAAACCTCAATTACTTGATTGCATATCTCCCATCTTCAAACCTACATTCAGAGAGAAAGAGGCAAGATAGATACTCATAACTATGTTTTACTTTAACCAAGTAATATCCCAGAATCTAGTTTAATGCTGCAAGCTCTACACTGTTATGCATTTAAAATAGATTGATTTTTTTAAAGGCATAAACTATAACCTAATGCTACTTTATAGCAGTTATGCTGTAAACCCACCATCCACTCACAGCCCCTTAAGTCACCAACTGGGGTGAATCGGGGGACAGCAGCTTTTATTACTAGAATATCTTACGTTGACTAGACTTTTTTTAAAAGGTCACTGACAAACTATTTGATTTAAAAAATATTTGTTAGCTTTTGAATTTTCCCACTGAGGAATTTGTAGCACACTCAAGTACTTAGTACTTCACTGCAGCAATCCTGAACACAAGACCCTTTGTTTTCCTCACACATCCAACATCCACTGAGGTGTTATATTTAAGTAGCTTTGGCAGTGAAGAGATTTTCCTACAAATTTCATACCCCAAATGCTATTTATAACATGATTGCTGGCACAGATTTTGCTACAAAAAAGGATTAGGTTTTCGGAAGCAAACCCCTCAGTGACATTCCATGGACTTCACAAGCAAAAGGGAACAGACATTCCAGATTTGCCAAAATTAGGGTTACCATATTTCAACAATCAAAAAAGAGGACGGGAGGAGCCCCGCCCTAGCCCCGCCCCTGTCCTGCCCTAGCCCCGCCCCTTCCACTCCCTCCCACTTCCTGCCCCCTCAGAACCCCCAACCCTCCCCCCACGCCTTGTCCCCTGACTGCCCCCTCCTGGGACCCCTGCCCCTAACTGCCCCCCAGGACTCCACCCCCTACCTAAGCCTCCCTGCTCCTTGTCCCCTGACTGCCCCCTCCTGAGACCTTCCCCACATCCTAACTGGCCCCCTAGGACTCTACCCCC
>NC_048306.1:58520064-58529768 GCF_013100865.1 Trachemys scripta elegans | reverse complement strand
AACCCCCAGACAGCCCCCCCCGAACTCCTGACCCATCCAACCCTCCCCCTGCTCCCTTTCTCTTGACTACCCCCCTCCCCCCCCCAGAACCTCCCTGTCGCTTCTCTGACCCCCGGCCCCCTTACTGTGCTGCAGAGCGGCGCGCTCGACAGCGGAGGAGGGGAGCAGGCTCGGAGCTCCAGACTTCCGGAGGCCAAGGCTACGGCCGGTGATCTGTGAATGCAGGGTGGGTGGAGGGAGGGAGAGGAGGGGAGTGGTGTCAAGTTGCAGGAGAGAGGAGGGGGGAAGTGGAGGAAGGGCTTTGGCTGCTGGAGCCCCATGCGAGTGGCACCATCCGGCCGACTGCCCTGTAAGCCCCGCACGCTCTGCATGGGGGACGGGGGAAGTCCGGACATTGACAAATTCCCCCCGGACGCTATTTTTACCTGAAAAAAGCCGGACATGTCCGGGGGAATCCGGACGGATGGTAACCCTACTAAAATCCAAATAAAAATGGCTAACTGCTCCAAATGCAGGCAGTTTTTAATACCACCACTGAAGTGTTTTAAGTCAAAGCATAATACTTTTCCTTCACATCTCATTTGAAGAAAACCTTTAATACTTAGAAACTAAAGCACTGAGCAACTGAAGAAATTACCTTAAGAAAATCGTAGTTACTAAAACTGATATATTTGGAATGAAGTAATAAGATGTTACAAATAGACCTGTGCACACATTGTGTTTCATATGAACGACACTCCCTTCAGATAAGCTTACACTGGTGAAGTTTAACACTCATTCCACTGCGATATTGCAGAAATTATATTGGTGACATGGTCATAAATGCTGGCCTGGAGTCACAACTTATCATGCAAAAAGCCACATATATAGATCAGCAGAGCTAAGTGCTAGTCCCTGCTCAGCTAATCTATTGTGGAACCCTAGAAAAGTCACTTTACTTCTTTGCCTCAGAAGAACAGTACAAAGGAAAGCATAAAATAAGATTTGCAGATGAAACATGCTAGATGAGAGTTTATTATAATGGTCCCAATCCTATAGCTTACTCCAGCAAGGTTTCCATTGATGTCATTGGAAACTTTATGTAAGCAAGGGTTACAGAATCAGTCCCACTGCACTAACTGCATATTGAAAGGTTATAGGTGGACAATGTGTACATTGTTATATGCAACTTATCCTTAACAATTCTGCCCTTGTGCTCATGGCACGTTGTCACTTGAAGTACACATATAACATATTCTTAGTTGAAAGGTGCTGTAAGTGCAAACCACTTCAGATATTTAAGCCAATACCACTGAGGGGTTAGTGGTAGCGGTAGCTTCTTTTTACAGATCTGACAAACGAGGAACAGATGTTAAGCGCCTTGTTCAAAGGGCACACTATGAGCCCGTGGCAGAACCAGAACATATCAGTGAGCTCCTGACTTCCAATCATAGAAATGGGCAAGGAAAATAGGGTACAGTTAGATTTTGTCTTAACTTGTTATAAACATTTAACAGAGCAATAAATGAAGGGAGCCAGCCTGATTCTGCTCTCACACTGGTTTTATAAACATAAAATTTACACTAGTGGAGTTACTCCTGATTTGCACTGGTGAAACGCAAGCAGAATCAGGCCCCCAAAAGAGTAAGAACAATAAGCCATGTCAATTTTAAGCAGCACTCCCCTTTGAAAAAAAAAAAAAAAAAAAAAAAAAAAAAGAGTATAATATGCTGGCTTCATAAATTAATTTTTTTATCAGTAGAAATCTAGAGCAGATTTCACAAGTCTTTTTCTCTCCACGTGTAGCTTAAACTGTGCTACAGACTGTAATGATTTTTCCATGAAGACTATAAGCAGTTAAAATTTAAATTTAAACCCACCTGAATTTGGGTGATAGGAATGATCAGATTCTTATGCTTACTAGTAAATGGCCTCTCTTTCTGGGAAATGTTCATCCATAAGGAAATATGAAGTGCCCCTTTATTAATACTGATCCAAATAGCCCCCTTATTTAAGCTGATCCAACGTCCATGTTTTACATATTTTTTCACTCATGGATCAGTGTTGTTGGATTCAGGAATTGTCACAAAACTCAAATCACTGAGCAAAGTAGCCTGTTTCCATATAGGCCCCACAGGGTCTTGGATTCAGCAAACCTAACATTTCTACAGCTGCACAAATTAAAATGCTGTATTTTGAGAAATAGATCATTTGGAATTCTATATGCAGGCATCAATTAGATGAATATGCAGAAAAAGAAAGTCTCATCAGAAAACAGACACGTGTTTAAGTTGTGTAGGAGGAAGGATGTTTTTTAATCAAAACGAACTGACATTTAGGCAAAATAGTCTACTTATATCCCTATTCACTGAATTGGCATATTGTAAAATTCCCCCAAATATCTTAATGCCTGTGAAATCTCCATGAAAGAAGTTGCAGTCATGTAGTCATTTATATATAGGCCACTGTTTCAACTGTAGGCACTGGTAACTTACACTGCCAGAATAATCACCACTGTGGGGGCACATAGCTATAGGTTGGTGTTCCTGGAGCCCGATATGTGGGCATAGTAACTGGATGAGGGGCTACTGGAGTTGGGGAATGAGTTGTCAACAAAGTACCTAGGAGAAACAAAACATTTTTATATTAAATATTTTTCACAAATATGCCTTTCAACACTATTACAGTCATTTTGAAAACCAAAATCATATTAATCAGAACTTGAACATCTTTTGTCATATACCAATATGAAACTTCTGTGAATCTGTATCTTAACATTTTCAATTCCATCTACCTTCCTTCAAATGCTTATGCAACAAGAGCACTTTGATATTCTGTCCAATGCATTTTTAGATATTTTTTAAGTAGTGAATAACTACTTAGCAGCAGCTCCAGACCACAAGCACACATTATACACTGAAAAATACTTTTCCTCACAGCAGGCTGTGTGTGCTGTAGGAACACCTGATGCAAAAGAAAATTGACTAGAGTAAGTATCATTTAGTTCCTGTCTGTGCAAATGGGTTTTATAGTCAAAGGGACTGTAGAAGGCAACAGCCTGGGACCCCAGAATCCTAACAATTTCCTTCTACAGCACTTCACGTACAAATTACTAATGTTTAGTTGCTGCTGCTTACCCCACACAAACAAAGAAACTGGGAAAAATACAAAGGTAATGAAGAGAGCACACAGTGCTGGTCCTGAAAAAATATCCCCACCAGGGTTGTGGGATACCTGAGGTTAGAAATCTGAAATCTGTAGTTCAGTAATCCAGAACACTATCATGTAACACAATCATTAGTTAGCCAATCTGAAAACTTTTAAGGTATCGAAGAGCAGCAGTGGTGCAGGGAAAAACAGATTTCTCACACTGTTGGTGCTTAAAAAACAGCATCACTCAAAATTCTGGGGAGAAGCATCCCAAGTGTATATTAATTCTGTACTAGAAACAGACTTGTTTCTGAGACATTTAATCAAAGACACCAATTTCTTCAGATTGACAAAGTCGCTCAAGTTCTAACATAGCTTAGGGCTAATGCGGACAGGACTGCGTGTTCTGTAACTGTGCTGGGGCACAATATTACGACCTAGGTCTTAGTCATAAAACTATGTTCTTCTGATAACACTAAGAACACATGTTAGAACATGGACACCAGTAACTGACAGTCAACTGTGCTGACCACAGTTGTACTTGCATTATGTCCAGGCCCAAAAGCCTTCCCTCTGAAAGTGCAGCTTGGGAGTTCTTGGCAGTTCTGAGCAATGATTCTCTATCGGATTAACTAAAATGGAGAGTTCACTTAGCACTCAGCCTGGGAAAGAGAATTGTACCCTTTAATTCCCAAACCCCAAGCAACTAGAGGAACAAAAGCCCCTCTTGATGATCTCTTGGGCAGCACTGCAATTAGAAGGCCACGTCAGATTTCCTTGGTTTCAATGTTTCTATGCTGCTTACTTGGCCTGATCCAGAATACTAGGATTTTGTAGTTAGAATGGCTTAAAATTCATATACAAGCACACAAACATCTCACATTAAACAAAACTAGTGGTTGTGGGAAACCTATAACTGCAGTACATTTCTGGTAAGGCCTTAACACGTAATGCATCCATACTGTAAAAGATGGACCACAAACCCAAACTGTACTTCATCAAAAAGTGTAAGCAATATAAATCAATCTACCTGCTGACATTGCCATAGTGGTCCCAGCCACCATTCCCATAGTCACACCATTTCCTCTTGGTGGTGGAATTGGAGCAGGATACATAGTTGCTGGCATGCCATTAGGCTGCACAACTGTGGTGTGATGGATTACGTGGGGTGGTGCTGCATATAAAGGCTGCGTGTAGTAAGTGCCTTGCTGTTGGAAAAGAAAATAAGTAAACCTACTAAGTATATTTTCACTATCACATGTACTGAAAGCAATAATTCAACCTTTGAGATGTTCGAGGCAGCAATGTTTTATTCCAGAAATAGGAGTTTGATGTATGTCAGGGACTGGAGACAGAATACTTAAACGCTGAAAGAGAGAAAATCTAAAACTTCAGGGTTGAAAAACTGTTTTTCAGCTACTAACTACTGGTTGGGCAGCCAAAACCCCCAAATATAACCTCTCTCTAGAATTAAGCTGTTTTGTCTCTTCCTCTGCATCTGGATTTTATGTTTTTGCCCCCTCCCCTCTCATGCCCTGGGGATCCTTCAAGGTTGCTCTCCCTCCCAATAAACCATGTGGCTGAGGATTGGGTGCATCTCCTTCCAGAATCAGAAGCCCTAAAAGGTTACTACAGTGCAATATGAAGAAGTTTTCTTCCCGCAGGGCCCAAGTAGACCACTTCAGAGTACTGCCAAGGCCCTGCAAGCAAGTTTACGTAAATATTACAACATGCTGCACTCTGACTCCCAAGGGCAGCTCACTTTTCCTAGTCTGAGGCTTTGGCTACACTGGCGCTGTACAGCGCTGCAACTTGCTGCGTTCAGGGGTGTGAAAAAACATTGTAAAGCGCCAGTGTAATCAGTGCCTGCAGCACTGCACGCTCGCTCGCAGCACTGCAAGCTACTCCCCTCAGAGAGGTGGAGTACATACATACAAGCCCTTAGTTTTCATCTAGCCCTGCCCCAGCTCTTTCCTCCTTGCTTCTACTTCTAACCTCTCCATAGCATCATACTTATGCCACTGTATCCTAGATACTTGTCTAGTGATGCAGAAGAGTGAAACTGATGCTATCATCAGTTTCATTATGCTGCTTCAGCTGGGTCATAGGGGAAGTACTCTGTATGGAATGTCAGGAAAAGGTAGGAGAGACCTCAGTCTCTACTACACACAGTGAACAATCTGGCTTCTGTTCCTGTTTTCACAATGGCACAGTAGGAAAAGTGGAGTGAAACTGACCAGGACAGCATCAGTGTGTTCCTGCTATTACTGCATAAAGGAGGAACAGCAGCTGCCACAATCCTCTTATAGTAGCTGCCACAATCCTCTTTGAAGCAGGGGTAAAGAACTTAAGAAAAGGAGTGCCCAAAATTTAGTTTCCAAAGCCAGACACAGGCACTTTTACAATTTTACCTTAAGAGATTTGGAAGCTAACATGCTATTTTTACAAGTGACTTGGGCACTTAGACTCTTAAGTCTCACTGATTTTCAAGTTTCCAACTTACATAATGTGACAAACACTTTTCAAAATTAGGTGACCTATTTAGATAACTAAAGCTAAAATTTTCAAACGTGCTGAACACAAGCTCACATGGACTTTAATGAGTCCCTCAACACTTTTGAAAAATAAGGCCATGTATTCAGATGTCTAAATCTGGACTCAGAAGCCTAATTTTAGGCACCCGTTTTTTAAACTCTTAACTTTAGTGTAAGAGTACAGAATCACAGGACTGGAAGGGACCTCAAGAGGTCATCCAGTCCAGTCCCATGGACTCATGGCAGGATTAAACCTGACAGATGTTTGTCTAACCTGCTCTTAAAAATCTCCAATGATGGAGATTCCACAACCCCCCATGGCAATTTATTCCGGTGTTTAACCATCCAAACAGTTAAGAAGTTTTTCCTTATGTCTCAGCTAAACTGCCCTTGCTGCAATCTAAACCCACTGCTTCTTGTCCTATTCTCCTTCTAACAACCTTTTGTGTATTTGAAAACTGTTATGTCCCCCCCTCAGTCTTTTCTTCTCCAGACTAAACACACCCTTTTTTTTTTTTCCCCAATCTTCCCTCATAAGTCATGTTTTCTAGGCCTTTAATCATTTTCGTTGCTCTTCTCTGGACTTTCTCCAATTTGTCCACGTCTTTCATGAAATGTGGCGCCCAAAACTGGACACAATACTCCAGTTGAGGCCTAATCAGCGTGGAGTAGAGCAGAAGAATTACAAGAGAAAAGCCCATCACTGTGCACAAAATAAATGTACATGCTGGACAGGCAATTAAGTTTTTTTTTTTTTTTTTTTTTTTTTAAATACATGAAGCATTTTGGTAACAAACCCTCAAAACATGTAGAAATAAGAGGTCATCTTTATTTCATGAAACAATGAAACCCAACATTTAGAGTTTCGAAGTTTACAATGCACGCTGAAAGCAAGATACTATTTGAACTGGCACAAACCAGTTAAGCTTTACTTTTTACCTGTGCATATGGATTCTGCTGTGGATAGGCACTTCGAACCGGATACACAGCAGTCTGGTAGGGATTGGGTGATGAAGAATAAGGTGGCACTGCACCACTGGTGGGGGAACAGGATACTTTATATGGTGTTCCTGGTGTATAACCTGAAACAAAGATAAGTCTGCTTTAAAATGCCATAGGCAAGACAATGACCAGAGTACTGCGTACTAAAGTTTGCGACTAATATAACTGAATTTATTATTCTTAACCCTCATGTTTCACATTTATCTTATTCAATATGATATATTATCATCAATACCTATGCACATATTCTTAAAGGCATTAGTCACATAGGGACAGATATAGTCAGTAATACCTGATTGCCTGTCAATCAACTAATTCACATAACTCACCACTTTCCAATTTACTAATGGACTTAAGGAAGCTGCTTTCCTACAGAAGATTATGAAGAACCCAAAGATCCTCCTGGACTGAGTCAAGTGCTCCAACAGAACAGAAGGAAGGCGGCAGAATGGAAGAGTAGTGCCAAATGTGGCCACACACTGATGTTAGGGAGAGGAAGGACGTAGTACAACACATTCAGCTTTTGGCATCTAGAAAACATGTCTTAACTAGGATCTTTTTCAAGTCTACTTCATGCTGTAACTCACATTTGTTATGACACTGATGAGAAGCTTGGCTCCACCATAATGGGTAGGTCTATTTTGATCAAAATGACTTGGAATGCATTAAATGCTAACCAAGTTCCCAGCACACACCAATAATCATTACAATCAATGATCTCTTTGCAAAGGGGAAATCTCTGCAGAAAACTACGCAATGGCAGAACTACCCTACTCTACAGGTTAGAACTATTTTAAATGGTTAGAAGGGCTTCTCAAACATTATGGAGGGATGCAGTGACACCTCCTGCTTGCATCTTCCATTTCTACCTTTAATGATATTTCCTTGACATTCAACAGCAAATGCCAACATTTTCAGACTTGGATGCCTAAACTAAATTTTAAAATCTAGGCTTCAGTGGTTAAATGCTAAAGTAAGATACAAGTAACATAAGAACATAAGTCACTTAAGAGCTTAGATCCCATTTTAAAGATAGCACTTGTGTACCTACATTTTATTGGTATTCAATAATAAAGACCTTTATAAAATTTGTGTGTAGACAAGCTCCTAAAGATCTCTAATGACTTTTAAAATAGATTCATAAAAGGCTTGATCCCACCGCAATGCTTTTACACATCTCGGGAGATCCATAGAAGTGAGCCTCCCTCTGAGGCATGTTAGGAGCTACGCAGTTATTACCCAGATATGCAGTGACTGAGGCATATGCTTTTGGCTCAGACCCCTTACACCTGAAAGGCAGATCTGAGATTCCGTGGGCCTACTCAGTGGGTAAGGAGACTTAGGATAATGGAGTCAATGTCTGACAGAGCATGCAAGAGAACAGTGAGAAGCAGCACCGTAACTGCTGACACTGGGCCTTAACTGGGAGAGGCTAGAATATGAACACTCTCTGTCAGCAGTGCATACCTCTGCCAATGGAAGGTGAGGCCATACTATGAACAGCCCTGAGGCAGGAGACTAAGGCCTCAAGTCACACATGCTGAATGATATAATTGGCATTCCCAGTAAGGGCACTTTCTGGCCTCATGTGGTATGGCTCCATGGAGCTGATGCAAAGTGCTCAGTGTTAACTCTAAGAGAGCCACCAGTGGGTACCAGAAACAGAATCCAGTGACTGGTCCATCTTGCCTTAGACATTAGAAGTCCATTGGTTATAGATGTGCAGTTACTTAAACTTGAGTTTCTGTATCAGTTTTGTGCTGTTTAAATATTTGCTTCAAATAAAGAGGATATTAAGTGTTAATGTACTGACTCGCAACGGATTGGTGACTGTCATCCTCCTAGGGAAAGTTTATTTATTTATTTACAGGAACTTCTGACTAATACCAAGTGCCTAATGAAGCTATTTGTCTTAAGTAGAAAAATCTGGACTTTTTAATATTTTAAAAGTTTTAAAATAATTTTTAAAAGTAACCAAAAATGATGGCTATTACTTCTGAAAGAAGACCTCTAGTTTCCCCATTCAGCAGTAAGGAACTCATGGTGTTAGCTTTCATAAAATTGGTATGCTTGAGGATGGTGAACAAAGAGGTAGTTCTATCCAGTTTTAATCATTCCCTACAAAAGTGAAAAATATTTCCTTAATCAAATGTAGAACAAGTTCCACTGTAATAAATGTGTTGCAAGCTAAGCTTAGATCTAACCATTCAATAAAGCATGTCAGAAAGACAAGTGGCCAAATATTAAATGAGAACAAACTGAAGAGCTGTGGATAAAAATTAATCAACACCTTAATTTGGTAAGTACATCATATGCTACTTATTTTTATATAGGATAATTATGCTTGATTGTGTGTGACTATCCAGACCCAAATCTACATACACAATGGCTCTTAAACCACTGTCTGCAGAGAACTAGCAGTTCACAGAACAAATTCTAGTCATCTGTGGGCTGCTTCTCCTTGCTTTGTGCCCGGTCCCTGAGCTCCTGCCCTGGGAGGCTAGTCCCCAGCCCCTCTCCTGCTGTCCTCCCTCCCCCGCAGCCTCAGCTCACTGCACCGCTGGCGCAACGCTCTGGGCAGTGGAGCTGCAAGCTCCTAGGGTAGCGCAGCTGCAGAGCCTGGCCTGACCTGGTGCTCTGTGCTGCACGGTGAGTGGCTGGCTCCAGCCAGGCAGCACAGCTGCCTGTCCTGGTGCAGCTGCACCACCAGCCACTGGTGCTCCAGGCAGATTGGTAAAGGGGCAGGGAGCGGGGGAGGGGGGTTAGATAGAGGGCAGAGAGTTCGGGGGCGGGGGGGAGTCAGGAGCGGGGAACAGGGGGTTGAATGGGGGCAGGGGTTCCGGAGGCGGTCAGGGAGAAGGGGTGGTTGGATGGGTAAGAGGTCCCAGGGGGCAGTCAAGAAGGAGAGGAGGGATTGGATGAGGCAGCAGGGGGCAGTCAGGGGCGGGGATTCCGGGGACGGTCAGGGGACAGGGAGAAGGAGTGGTTGGATGGGGCAAGGGTCCTGGGGCGGAGGGCAGTCAGGAGGGGGGGGGGGGG
>NC_048306.1:58385486-58519996 GCF_013100865.1 Trachemys scripta elegans | reverse complement strand
GGGGGGGGGGGGGGGGGGGGGGGGGGGGGGGGGGGGGGGGGGGGGGGGGGGGGGGGGGGGGGGGGGGGGGGGGGGGGGTCCAGAGGCAGTCAGGGGACAGACAGCGGGCGGATGGGGCACCGGTTCCAGGGGGCGAGAAGCAGGGTGAGTCGGATAGGGGCAGGGGCCGGGCCACGCCTGGCTGTTTGGGGAGGTACAGCCTCCCCTAACTGGCCCTCCATACAATTTCTGAAACCCAATGCGGCTCTCAGGCCAAAAAGTTTGCCCGCCCCGATCTAGGGTCCTCTAGTCCCATGCCAAATGCTACCTCTGCCTGGGGAGGTGTCTTCTGGTTTCTGTTCACAGTTGCCTAGAGTCAAGGACTTTGGCACTGATGTGCCAAACAACAGAGTGTTGCTGTACCTCTCTGCACCTCCCGGATTCTGTGTTTCCAGAGACACAGTGTCCTATCTGATAAGCTGGAGTTCAGTATGACCAGTTCATCACCTCAATATACTGGAGGCTTGGAGATCTTGGTTTCATTGCAGACAACAAATAAGGTAGTCTGGTGGGATTCTGAGCATTTTTTAAAGAAAAAAGTTATGCTTATAAGCTACGCTGCCTCAAATTCAAGATCCAACTGACAAAGGCAAGCAGAAACCAGTACTCCACCTGCTGTGCCTTTAGACAGTAATTCAGGGCAGGGACCTGAGATGTGCCAAACAAACCACTGTCCAGTTCCATGTACAGTGATATTATTATTATAAATATAGAACCTGTGCCCAATTAGGAGTTTAGATTGCTTACTCTCTGCCCTAGCAAATGCTGCCATTCTCTTCTATAAGTGAGAGAAATTGATGAGTCATTAAAACTCATAGCCCTGCAAATAAGCACCATGTTTCCAGGCATTAACTATGTAAGTACTTACTGATGTATCAAAAAGTCTGAGAACAGCTCTGTTTGCCCTGTGAGAAATAAGGTTCTCCTGTTACCCCCTAAATTTAAAGTCACTTGTCCAAGTCTTGTGAGTTGGTGATTACTCTCAGTTGTGAGACTTTATGACTGCATTCTATTTGACAGAGCTGTCTTTGGAACCTAACAGAACAACACTTTAGAACTATCTTGTAGAAACAACAAGGTTGTTCGTATGAAGGGCAGAGGACCAAACTATATTCCTAGGTACCATATATTGTTTTCCACAAGTTATAACTAGACATTCAGAGCCAATTTTGGAGAAGTACATGAGTACTTCTGAAATTCTGGTCCACAATGGATTTGAGTGGAGCAGCTCTTGAAGGTGCATAGACAAAAACTAAAATCAGAATGGTATTACTGAATATTGAACTACAGGAGTGACTACAACCATACTTTATGTAATGAGAGTCATGAATAGTACAAATGACAAGCTTCCCAGGGCCAGAGGACCTAGTATCTACTGTCTACTTCCTAGAACAGCAGTTTGCAGAATGTCAGGCATCACTTAAATTTTTTAAGGTAAGCTTAAGAGTTAAATTAAGCTTAGTTAAGCTTACATTGCCTGAAAAAAGTTATTATGAAATCACACTGTGTTGACCTGTCCAAGCTGGCTGGCCCTTTAAGAGAAGTTAGGCTCAGCTTGGCTTGGGACATAGCATTTAATCGCCAGCTCATCCTCATCTGGTGACTCAGTTACAACTAATGATCCCACCTATGAAAAGGTCAGGGAGAACTACATAAAGAGGGAAGAGAACTCACTGAGAGAAGAGTTTCCTCTGTCGGGGAAGTGCCTGGTGAAGGCAGGCTGGAGAGACAGGGAGCAATTAGGTTCCTCTGGGAGGCTCTGGAATAGGGCCTGTAAGAAGCAGAGAGGTCCTGGGGAAAACTGTTGGAGTCCTTGGGGAGGAAAGGCAGTGAGGAAACTTGCTTGGAAGAAGAGCCTCCCGGAGAAAAAAAAAAAAACATGGGAGGAAGTACTCAGCTAAAGGAGCAAAGAAGGAACTCTGCAGTCCCCAAGAAGAAGGGTGAAGAGCAGGGAACTTCAATGTAGCCCAAGAGCCCTGTTGTTGGTGTGGATTCTTTGGTTGGACTTTTGTTACTCCAGAAGGGGACACAACTTGAAAGAAGTGACCTAGCTGGAAGACAAGGCTATGGAAGGTGTAGCCAGGCAGGCCATTGCGTAGCCGAAGCAATGGACAGCAGGGGGCACTGGAGATGAAGACCCGAGTGATGGCAGGCTCTGACACCAGTGGGCGCTACAGTGGTAAATGAAACCACTTACATGACCCATTTGTGGATTAGGCTCGTCATACAAATTCCTCTCTTTCCATCCTGCTCTCCCCTTCTTCTCTTCCCCCTCCTCTCCCTCACCCCCCGTCATCTTTGGTATGCTTTACACATCAATCTATAAATACTAATTTTTTCTAGATAAGTTGCATAGCAATATGCAAATGAATAAACAGGCTAGTTTTTCTCCACTTCCTTTTCCCTTTCATTGCTAATGTAGATTTATGCAAGCCATAATATTTTACAAAGGACAGTAAGCAATTTCTTATCTGTATATAATATCCCTTTTGAAAAAGTCTAAGGTTTCCTTTCCGAGTGTATCCTTCTGTTGTGATTGGAGATTAATTTAACAGCTATCAGTTTCTCCTTCTTTCCAATATTAATAGAATGCTCATCATATTGAGGGATTCTTCCAGGGATTCTTTCACTTTTGTTCGTTGGCACCTGTGCATTTCTTCTTTCTTCCCCAAATCCCTCCTCCTGCCTGCCCCCTAGCTGAGCAGTACGAGAGTGTTGTTCCTAAACACTGCTCTTTCCCCACAACCCAGTAGGAACACAATAGTAAAGCTGTCCAGAATCATAGCTGTTTCACCCTGTTGCTAGAATTGTTGGACAATCACCGTATGCAGGTGCATGACAGGCACGATCCTGAGGTAGGAAGGGGCACGTAGAATTTAGGAGGTGAAAGATCAGAGGAGGTGATAAAAGGGTATATTCCAGACGCCTTTCTGAAAGAGGAAGGGAAGAGACTTACTGAGGGACATGGAAATAAAGGGAAATATCCAGAAGGTCAGGTCAGACGGGACTAGTGAAAGATGTTAGCAAAAATTTGTGTAAGGATTTTAACTACCTATCTAATACTTGTCTCTGGCAACTAAATAACTCAAACCTCCCCAAAAACAAGTTAAAGTCCTCCCTTATCTATAACAGGAGACTGCATGTGGACACTGTGTAAACATCCCCAGATGCAAAAACTGGGGTCACTGGTTAGTTTGGAAGACCACCATTTTATGCTATTTGCAAAGTAAAAGAAAATGTTATGCATTTCTCCTCACTCCCAATTTTACATGCTTCTAATGTAGACAAAGTTTTTGAGTATTTCTTAGCAATAAGTATTTTATGCATACCTGTTTGGAAGGTAGGATTTGCTCCTGGGTACATGTTGGGGGAATAGGCCGGGGCAGCTGCTGCATAGCCCATTGGGAAACCAGCTATGACAAAAGAGAACAATTCCAGGTTATTTTCTAGATAAGCAACACAATGTTTTCAGAGAATTTGTTGTGCATGACACTTTTTGACCAAAGATCAACAAAAGTTGCAATTTTTCGAAATTCATGTTACTACTAGTTGAGAAGAAAAGCTAAAAAGTGTAGTAAGCCACAGTTCCCATTTCTCAACCCTCCCAGCTCCCCGAACACACTTTCAGCAAAAGTCTGAATTAGCCAGCTCACTAGTAACTGCAGTCAGATTGCAAGCTTTAATATTAAATAATCCAAAAGAATATCAAACACTGAAATGCATTAAGACTACTGAACTCAGAGTGAGCCCTTTTCCTGGTGTAAAGACAAGATACAGAAGTGTGAGTGACTCATTTCCTGGATCATAGTTTCCCAAATTGGACAGTAAAAGCCAACTTTAACCCTCCAAAATATCTTGTTTTTATTTAACCTAGATTGGTTTCTGCTTTTAGATGTCAGTTATACTCCTATCGTTTCAACCACCCACAATGACACTCAGCAGTTACAATCTGTGATTCACTCTGGCAGAGTGGCAAAATGCAGTGTTGACACCTTGACACTGATATACACAATTACCATGGCTAAACCAATGTCAAGAAAGACTGGAACCAAGTTCTAAGGTGATAATAGCACGTAGTGAAAGACAATCAGGGTGGACTGATTTAAATAATAATTTAAATTGGTAATTTAAACCAGCAAGCAGGAAACCTTGATTTAAATCATCCATTTCAATAGTGTTTTGCATTTGTATTTTGTAGTTATTTTCCTTGGTTGGTAACTATTAAAACATGTTAACTTACAACTAAATACAGCCTTTTACGCTAAATTTGATGCTTCTTTTTGCTAACCAGGAGGATACCTATATCTATACACTTATTAAGCAGTAATTGCTTCAGTTACCTTTATTCAACATTCTTAATTTTTACATTTCTGATTACGTTAGAAAAGGATGCATTTCTTCTTTACTAGATAACTTTTTACTTGTGATTTGTGTCAAGCAACTAAATGCACAAAAAAAGCATTTTAAGCTTTTTATTAAATAAAACTAGCTTAAATGTGCTGGACACAAGAAAATATTATCAAAACATGGTTTTCCTTTCAAAAATGATTGAACAAAGAAATGTTAGCAGCAGCCAGTGAAGTGACTGTTTTCGGTCCCCATGTCCTTCAAGATTTTAGCAGCTTTCATCCTCTCACTTTGTTTTTATTCATAGATTGGAGAGGAAAAAAAGCTTTCTTGCTTTTTCAACTCCCAACTGGTTTCTTAACTTGAACCAGTCATTCAATTTGTTCCGTTCAATAAACTGGAAAGAAAATATTCTTTCTGCATCTGTAGTAGAGGGTACTGCTGGCAAAAACTTGTTTGTCACTTCAACAAGCTTTGTTTCCAGGTGTTTAGCCAGTGATTTCCATCAGTTCAGTGGTTTGACTGTCTTAAAAAATTGGCAGCAAACATTACTGCTTTTTTTTGTATTAGATAATAATTTTAGGCCTTGACATACGTTGTCAGTTTCAAACTTTCGAAAGTTTCTTTTAAATCTGATTTTTAAATGATTTTTGTTGTTATTTAAAAGAAAATATTTTTATCCATAGTGTCAACAATTGACTGAGGGTTACACTACTATGTTATTTCACTGACTTCAGGTGTTAATTAAAAAACAAATGCTTTAATTATAACTTGCCACCTAACACAACTATTTTTAAGGTTGTTTGAGCTTTTCCATCCTCTGTCCTTATTTTATAGGTTTCGCTCCACAGTAAGAGTTCCTGCTGAGCTAAAAACAAGACACTCCTAGAGGAAATTACTCCTGTGAAATGTAAACAAACAGCATAACATAAGTAGCAGATTAAACAACTTCTCCCCATAACCCACTAGTCTTTAAATCGAATGTTTTCATTCTTGACTACTCATTTGTTACTGTAATCCTGCCTAAGTACCCTTCTTAACAGTTTTAGTCCCAAAAAAACCTTTTTGCTATGTTTGGTATTTATGAAGATATCAGTGCATTTAGATAAAGTACAATGGAACACACAGACAGATATCTTCTGTGTGTGTGTTCCATTCTATGCATCCAAAGAAGTGAGCTGTAGCCCACAAAAGCTTATGCTGAAATAAATTTGTTAGTCTCTAAGATGCCACAAGTACTCCTGTTCTTTTTGCGGATACAGACTAACACAGCTGCTACTTTGAAACCTGTCTTTAGATAAAGTGTGCCTTCTGAAAACAGAGACCAGTTCAGCACCAAAACATCCTGCTAAATTCAGCAGTTCTGAAGAAAGAATCAGTGGTCTTATGAAAAAGGAGGCCAGAGATGTTTTAGTCATGCAGTGACTAAAAGTGTCTTATCTTTAATTAAACAAGTCCCAACCTTCATCATTTACTTAAAAGAGCATGTTTATACCCTTTAAACCTGAACTAGACAAGATATAGTAATTTAATTTAATCTGTAAATATACCATTTTACGGCATTAGATTTACATTTTATCAATTTAATTTATTAAATTGTTTAATTCCCTGAATGATTAATGAAATATGAAAAATCCATATTCATACAACACAAAGCTAAAAAAACCAATAAACAAAGCTTGGCAGTAAATATATATTCAAACACTAAAAAGAAAACATTAGTAAAAGTTCTGAGGTTAGTGTCCTGTTTAAAATTAAATGATAAAATTTACAGTTTAGGTTACTAACTAAATGTACTATAATCTACTAAAATCAATTAAATTTGCTACATCAGAGAGTCATCATGCTTTAATGGATTTACAGGGTGTATGTACTTTCTCTTATACAGTAAAGATTTTGCTTCAATTCCTTCTGGCTTCAGTTTAGCTAGCAGATGCAAAGAAAATACTCTATATTTGGACTAGTTCATTCACAGTTGAGAAACTGAGTTGAAAGAACAGCAACACTTGTTTTTCTCTTCCAATCTATGAACAAAGGCAAGTGGAAGTGGATGAGATCTACTAATTCTAAAAACGAAGTACAGCAGGGCCAGATTTTCCCTAGGTATTTAGGCACCTAAAGATGCATATAATACTAACTACCTGTTACCTTTTTCATCCATAGATCCCAAAGTGCTTTACAAAGGCTATCAGTATCATGGGGAAACTGATAAGAACTTCTAAAAATCACATTAAGCACCTAAGCATATCAGGAGCCTAAATAACTCCCACTGATTTGAATGGAAGTTCAGCCATCTCTTGCTCAGGTGCTTCTGAAAAATCCCACTATCCACCTATCTGCATCTTGAGGCACCTAAATACCTTTGAAAATCTGGCCCCTGATGATCAGAAACTATCAACTCACTAACTACAGTTAATATTTCCTTTGTTTAAATGAGTTTTAAACATGTGTTAACATTTTTCTTTATGTATCCAGCACATTTAAGGTAATTTTATTTAACAAAAGACATTTTAAAATATTGATTTTGTAAGTTAATTCCAATTTCCATCTCACGTAGCCTGACAAATTCTAAGTAAAAAAAAAAAAAAAAAAATCTAAAATACGTAATTCACCATTTTCTAATAGAATAAACATACAAACTAGACTCTGAATAAACTTATGATTAGCCATAGAATTGCTTAAACACGTGTGTGTGGGTATCTTGTATGCTCCTAGTTAGCAAAATGTACCAAATTTAGTATTGTAAAGACTACATTTGGTTGCAAATATGTTTTTATGGTTATACTAACCAAAAAATAAAACTTTTCTCAGGAAAATAATGAAGTACAAATGCAAAACACAAATTTAAAATCAATTATTTAAATGTTTGCTGCTTGCTGATTTAAATCATGACGAAAATCATGCACTCTGGATGGAAAGCAAATTAACTAGCATCAATTAATGTAGGCAATATAATAACCAATGAAAATGATGGCAAAGGTTTTCAAAGACTGTTTCTATAGCCATTCAGCTCTGCACTATTCTGTACAGCAACTGCTGAACTATTATTTTAAGTTATTTCAATAACCTTAAGTCTTACTAGCCACATGAACTTTGTTATCGTGAGGGCTGGCAATTTCCCTTGGAAAAACTAGTTTAGGATAGGGTGCTGGTAAATACTAGCTTAAACCTGGTTCAAAGAGAGAGACTGGGAAAAACTTACATTATTTTTTACAATTGAGCTTGCAATTGTAAAATGCAGTAAATCTGTAGGCCCAATGATTACAACAGTACCTCAGTGCAAGAAAGATATGTAAATTAAAAGAGATTCAGAGAAGAGCAACAAAATTAGGGTATTGGAAGAATTTAATTATGAGAAGATTAATTATTTTTATGCATAATTTGGCTAAGCAGGGACACAAATATCTATAAATATTTGAAGGGTGTGAACACAAATAATGAATTTAGTATGACTGAACAGCATATAAACAAACAGGATGAAACTAAAACAAGCTCCCAACAGTAACACTTGTTAAATTGGAGAACAGTTTTCAATGGAAGTTATAAATCCTATCACTTCAATCATTTAAAAGCAGAATGGACAAAGCAACAAAAAAATCATGTATAGAGCAATTCCTGCCCTAAAAGGTCTATACTTCTCATATCTATAGTTATTTAATAGAATAATTATTTGAAATACTTCATGGCAGAAAAAACATTTATATATTTCTTCACTTCATACACTCTCACTGAACTCTGGATAGGCTTAACTAATGGTCTTATGTTACTTCTGAACTCCTGGAGGCGTCAGAAGCCAGGCCTACTCAAACTAAACACTGAGTTGTGAAAAAGGAGGCGGGCTTGGGGATGAGAAACAAAGAAAACCTCAGAACAGGAGTGGGAAAAAAAAATAAGGGAAATGCACAGAACCCTATAGTTTTGGCATCACTAAAAATATTATTTAAAAATCTTTGGCACTGGCACTCTGTCTCAATTTTTGTATTGTATTTGTGGCACACGACTGCCAATGCCTAAGAAACAAAAATTGTAGGATATAAAAGGAAATTTTCAGCCAACAATGGGCCAATAGTAGACCCAATTGTTTCCCTTCAGGCCATTAATTTTAAATTTAGTTACAGCCCCTAAGGTAACTTTTTTCCAGACTAGTTTAAGGAACACAAAATACACCTCTACCCCGATATAACACGAATTCGGTTATAACACAGTAAAGCAGCGCTCTCGGGGGGGCGGGGCTGTGAACTCCAGTAGGTCAAAGCAACTTCGATATAACGCGGTTTCACCTATAATGCGGTAAGATTTTTTGGCTCCCGAGGACAGCGTTATATCGGGGTAGAGGTGTACAACACAAAATCAAGGCACTTAAGTGCCCCATCTAGTCTTGATGTGATCGGCGTAATCTATATGAGGGCTGAAGATCAATCAAGGTGATCTATTCTTGAATTATAAACTTGGTGAGTGAAAGTTATCAGAAGGTATGGAAACATTCACAAGTGAGTCACCTGAATGTCTACACTGACAGGGTTATAATGAACAACCCACAGGCATCCCTTTGAAAGAAAACTTAAGATAGAAATTCAGTTGTTTACCTGGATAACCAATTCCTTTGGCATTTGCATAGGGAACCCCAGAAGATCCAGGGCTATAAACAGGATTCATGATTTCAATAACTGAAAAGGAAACAAGAACATAATCAGATCTACTTAGCCAACCATATGGAGTCCCTAGAATCCTTGACGTTTAAATGCAATTGGTGGGAAGGAAAGTGCACAATTCTACCACCCATCCCAGCCATCCACATTTTAAACTGCAGCTAGAGAAACACACTTGTGCTGCTCCTGTATAAAAGTTTCTAAGAATGTTTTTTTCCCTGAGTCCACTAACGGAGTGGTTACTAATGGGCAAAGTATTTCCCCACTGGTCGAGCGTATTCTTTTCAAATTGTACCCATATCCCCTGCTCTCCAAGCGAATATAAAACCACCAAACTGTCTCAAACTAGCATTCACTACCATCAAAACACTGCTTCAGCTTTCCACTCACCTTGCCTTCTCCATTTATGTGCACCTCCATCTCAATCTTGACTTTCTTCCTCCTTTCTCTCTCTTCCTTTACTGTAAGATTATGTCTGTGATACTCTAACAGTTATACTCTGCTAGTGCTTCTCTTGGCAGTGTGGAGTAAGGGCTATAAAATAAATGAATCTCTCTGGCATGGGATTCTAATCTCTCAAATTTAAATTCCTGAAGCATCAATAGCCTAAGAAATAAATAAAATAGCTAGGAAAAAAAAAGGTTCTACACTAAATGGCTCAGAATTAGTATGAAAACAGCACCACAATTCATATGTTCAAGTTTAGTCTACATCAATACTATAAGTGCCCAAATCTCAAAAGTTGCCATAATTAGCAAAAAAAAAGCAAAAAGCTTAACAGGTACAGAAGCTAAACCATGCTCCCACTTCTAGAGCGGATATTGTACGTCAAGGTTGAGGTATTAGCAAGACTGCAAAGAAGCTTCACTAATTTTTCTATTCACAAGGGATTCCAGTCCCAAATGGTCAGTTTGGCACATTCTAAAGATAAAATTCTCTTTATTAGAGATTTTTAGAAACAAGATTGTGTGTTAAGTTAATTGTACTGCTTTTAATTTTTAAAAAATTGAGTTTCTTCAAGTATGACACATTAAAACAGAGGACTGGGATAAATATGTTTGCAGGTATGTCTCCTCTTTTCTGTCCATTAGTGCCAATCCTGCACTTAAAATAATATCTGGTAGCAAAACATGCATGCTACCAGAACTAGCCATTCCATTATCCTTGAGTCCCTCCCTCTCTCTATTGCTTGACCTGTAAATGTTATATGAAGGGACACTCTACTAGTTTAGGCCCAAAACTGTCACACAACTTTTGAGTATAGAAAATGTATGAACCTAAATAAAGGGCTTCAGTAACTAAAACATTACCTACATGTAGCAAGGTGATTACCCACTCCTACCCTGAGGGGTTTAAAGACAGCCCTGAGGGAGGGCTGTTGGAAGGGAAAAAGCTGCTAGGCTGATTGGGGAAGTAGCCGCAGCTGGGCCATGCCCCAATCAGGCCTCAGCTGGCCCTATATAAGAGGCTGGGAGCCAGGAGCTCAGCAGTCTTTCTCGGTTTATAGAGGAAGAGGGTTCTGGCTGCAGGGAGCTAGAGGCAGGGTACCTGAGCAGGGCTGGGGACCTCCAGCCTGGAAAGCCCCAGGCTGCAGCTTAGCAAGAGGCAAATAGGTACTGGGGGTTGCAGAGGGCAGCCCAGGGGTAGGCAAAGGCAGCAGGTCCAAACCCAACCTTGCCGATGCTGAATAGCTTATACTGCAGTCTGCCCCAGGGATCAGGGGCTAGTTGGTGACTGGCAATGACCTTATTCTGAGGTGAGGTGGGGCTAGTGGGTGGGGGTTCCCTGGGGAGGGGAGACCCAAAGAGAAGGGGGCACTGGGGTCCTGGGAGGGACACTGGGCCAGTGGCAAGGCAGATCACTAGTCTGCAGGGGGTGCTCTGGAGCTGAGATGAGCTAATTCCCATAGATGACCAGCAGGAGGTGGTGCAGGGGTGAGTCCAACTCCTTACACTGCAGCATTGGAGACTTACTGTTATACTACTGTAAGGGAGTTAAAGTTAAACTGGCCAGTGTAACTTCACTAGCTAACATGAATGAGTGGAAGCAATCAAACAGTAGAAAGAGCAAAAAAACAAGTCAGCCAGATTTTTAAGATGAGTAAAGAGTATAGTTCTTTATCAAAATATTGTTTCTAGAACAGTGGTCTCCAAAGTTGGGTGTGCAAGAGGATCCTTGGGGGTGGATGGCAGGAGGAGGTGCGTGTTTTGTTTTTTGGAGCTTTGGCAATTTGGGCAGGAGTCAGAATGGCTTTTTTTTTTGCTTCAGCAAAAATGGTAGAGCTGGCACGGCAGGGGGTGCGTGCTCAATTTTTTTTTTTACTGATAGGGGTGCGCAATCAAAAAAGTTTGGAGACCATTGTTCTAGAACACAGAACCATAAGCAAAGAAGCCCCTGGAACTTGTGCAAATAGAAATTTACTATGCTTTCTGCAAAACCATCTGCTGTACCATTTTTAATAGAAAATCCAAAATACCACAGAAAATGGTATTCTACAAACTCAACTATTTTATCTAATAGCAATACAAACATTACTTTAAAAAAAAAAAAAAAAAAAAAAACAGGCAAACCTCCAGCACAGAAAAATCAAATCACTTAGGATACTGGAAAAAGTCCATTTAAAAGTTAAATGACATTAACCCACAATTTACATTGCCTAATATTAAGGAACATTACCTGCAGCCGCATTTACTACCTGCCAAACTGTAAAGGAACAATTTGACCTAATTCCCATTAGCAACAACATTCTTCTACACTACTTCCTGACTCATCCACTCCTCCATGTACAAAGCTGTGGGATATTTTCCTTACAATCACAGTAAGGTTTAAGGATTAATATTTCACTAACCTGTGCCATTTTACTTTGTCTTTCTCACTCTTTTCTGAATCAATTAACTTTCATCCACTTACACATCAGCACATCTTTCATGTTGTATGTTACCTTCCTATTTCCATCTTTGTCCACCTTTTAATGTTTTAAAGCATTCTGCCTTTTTAGACCTTAAAAAAAAACATGAGATCCCAGCTTTCCTTTAGTCCTGGTATTTCCAAATCATGGAGTGAATGCCCTGGGAGATGGCCACGCCTCTGTGTTCACACCTGCAGGGCTATCACAAATCCCTCCCTCTCTCTGGTGCCCTCAGCCTTGTGACCTCCTCTTTCAAAGTGCAGCTCTCCACAATCTCTATAGTAACTGGGAGGCAACAGTTCTAAGTAACATGGGAGACTTCTGGGGAAGGGAAGAAGCAGTAAGAGTATTCAATGGAAGGGTGAGGGAATAGCAAAAAAACAAAACCTGCATTGTCATAAATAAGCAATAGAGCTGAAGAATATGCAACCTGGGAAAAGATGAAAAAACAAACCCAGAAAAGAGAATTCTAGAGAAACTGGACAAAAACAGGCGAGACAGCAGCTCCAGCAGGGCATTACATCAACTGAAATGCAGAGTAAGGAGCCAGCACAAAGGAGACTCCAGACAAGTAAGGTAAGGAACCACGGCCTTAAACTGCATCACACAGCCTCTTTGTGGGAAGTACAGAGCTGTTATTAATACTATGTCAATTCTTCCATTTCAGAGGCATCCATACTTGGAAAGTTTGTACACATGTATATGAACCAATGTAGACCCGTTTGTGCTAACAACAAAGGAAGCTGCAGTTGGACACAGCAGGTGTGTACACAATTGTGGTGTTTAACCAGCAGCTTCCACCACTGGATGGAGCTATACCAGTATAGAAAAATGCTTACAAATTTTCCAAGCATGGACTGAGCCTTAGACACCACTCAACTCAGTGAAAAACAATCCTTTCCACATCTTCAGTGAAGGACCCAACTTGTTTGTGTGCTAGAAATCACGCAGTCTCCTCCTGGGTGTTGCAAACCCCCAGCCTTTTCTATATTGCTAGTCATTTTCAGTTTATATTCAAGTTTCAGAGTAACAGCCGTGTTAGTCTGTATCCGCAAAAAGAAGAACAGGAGTACTTGTGGCACCTTAGAGACTAACAAATTTATTAGAGCATAAGCTTTGCATCCGAAGAAGTGGGCTGTAGTCCACGAAAGCTTATGCTCTAATAAATTTGTTAGTCTCTAAGGTGCCACAAGTACTCCTGGTCTTCTTTTTAGTTTATATTCAGTCATTTTATATGTAGATTATTCTGAAGTATGCTTGGAAATGTTTAATGGGGAAAAATTTATTCCCCCCACCCCTTTTTTTTTTGCTCAAGTTTGCCAAATCTCACCTTTGGGCAGAGTCCGACATTCAGAAAACTTCATTCCTCTTCTTCTCCCCTCTTCCCCCCTCCTTTCTTTTTTTTAAAACAATCCCTCTCCCTCCATTTATTTTTAAGTGACTTCCCAAAATTGCACAGGAAATCTGTGACACAGGTGAGAATAGCACCCACATCTGACTTCTAGTCTCATGCCTTAGCCACAAGTCGGGCAGGAAGAGAAGTGAGCTCTGAACTCAGGATTTTGCAAATCCGTAAATGAATTCCTTTTCAAATATGTTAAATCAGTCTTCTCATTTGTAATTTTCTTAATAATAGTTCTACATTTTTTTAAGGTTGAACACAAACTATCATCATCTAAAGTCTCTATTTACACTCGTATCTGAGAACACAAAACATTATGATTATACATTACAGGAAATTTTAAAATTACAGGAAGCCATTTAAATATGCAGATTTACCCCATCAGTTAAGGCAAGTTGTGGTACAAACTGACAGGCAATGCCAAGAACCTGAGGTAACAAGCATCATTTGTAATTTATTTACATTATGTATTTATACCTCTGGAAAGGTATAATGCTAAAGAGCTGGAGGATATTTTTCCTCTTTGAGAAGAATGGCAATGAATTTCTATATATAAGAAAAATGTTAATCTACTCACTTAGTACTTCTTCATGTAGAATTTCCATTAGTTACATTAGAAGCAAAGTCTTCTCAGACCAGCCCAGTGGTACACTGATCACATACAGAATCAGAGTTTAAGAGGACTTTTTTTTTTTTGTGCCTCATGAGATAATTGAGGAGATGTTATATAATTTGTGAGAAAGTACAGGTAACTGAGCCTCCAGTTCCTTGATAATCAGAGTCCTACAAAAAAATAAACTACCCTCTCTGCTGATTTTGGGCACTTAACAGATTTTCAGATGGAAGGGAAAAAATGAATACTTAAAGAACAAAACCACTTCAATATATATATGTATACTTAAGATAATATTTCTTCTTTTTGGTACGTTATTAGCCTACATGGGTGCTTTCCTAACATTAGTTTTTCACTTTATTCTGCACACCTTTTAGAAATGAGAGGCAACTGTCATGAGTTCCCCACAAAGATGGAACCTAAAAAAGCATTTCTAATTCTTCCTATCTTTCAACCTGGAAGTTGAAATACATAATTAATGCCACAAAATGCAAAGGTTGGGAAGCTGTGTTTTATGACACTTCCAATTAGAAGTCTCACTATGAAATTGTATTAATTCAGACAAAATCTAGTCAAATTAGATAACATATGCTAATAGTAAGCATCTTAAATTGATTGTAAAATACATATTAAAGTGCAGTTCTACTATTGATCTCTGAAGCAACAGCACATTACTAAAGGGAAACAATTTCTCAGAATAATAAAAAAAATTTCAGCAGAACGTTGTGATGTGTTTCAAACACTGCAGGGGAATGTCTAATTAAAGCACAATTCATATTAGATTTTTTAAATCACAGAATCCTTTCTAGGGTTGTAGATTTGATCAAAACTTTTTTTTTAAATAATTAAAACAAAATTAGTAAAGCCTATTGAACATGGTACTGTTTTGATAAGCTGCACACTCAGCTACTGCAAGCAGATTCTTCAGCATGCACTGGAAATATTTACTGTGACTATTATTTACATAATTTTGCTGACTCTGACCACCTGGTAGCATGCAAATGTCATTTTCATAAACGTCTTGGCAAGACTGTCATTTAGCCTACATCAGTACAGGACTAACAATATGTTGCAGGACAGCTTAAAACATACCCTCTTCTCTGACTTTATTCTAGGGCAGTAACTTTCTTTGGGGGCAGGGAGAAAAATGAGGGGCAAAATTAAAAGTAGACTTGGTCAAAGAAAGGAACATGGCTGACAACCACTGGATGCCTTGCCCATCACTTGGCCGCTAGCGTCCTCAAGGACGAGCCATTTTTGACACCTGTTACAGAAAGTGCCCAGGAGCCTCCTCTGCCTGTGGATCGTGCTTGATGGCTGCTGGAAGCGGCCTGCCTCTTTGCTAGCGCCCGAAGGGTTTTCAACCGCAGGGGAGGTGGCTGGGGCCGGCAGTCACCAGGGGTCCAATCGGCGCTGGATGCTCGGGCGGCGGCCGCTCCGAGGGGCAGTGCCAGCTACGTTCCGGGCTGCGGTATCGCCGCCGGGCTCACGGAGCCGGGGAAGCGCCAGAGCCGTGCGGGGACGGCGCCGCGGGGCGCAGCCACTCCGGCTCGGGGCCTCCCCGCCTGAAGGGCAGAGCGCCCGGCCTCCCAGAGCTCGGCGGCGGGCGCTGGAGGAGGCCCCCGCGCAGCCGGGCCGGAGTCCCGCCGCTGTCACCCCCGCCAGTAGGACGGGGGGGAGCGCAGGGGCCGGCCGCAGCGCGGGCGGGGGGGGGGCGCACCCGGGTGCACGGAGGTAAATAAACCCCGGGCCGGAGACGATCCCCCCTTCCCGGGCATCGGATCCGCCGGGGCCCCCCAGGCTGTGCGCTTCCCGCAGCCCAGCGGCAGGCCGCGGGGAGGCAGCGGCTCCGGCCCCATTCTACACCGGGGGCGGGAGGAGTCCGGAAGCCGGCGCCATCCGCAGTCCCGCACTCACCGGGCTGCGGCGCTTCGTGGTGGCGGCCCCGGCTCTGGCTCTGTCGCTCGGTGTCTGCTGCGGCCGGGGGAGGGGGCGGAGCCTCGCAGTCGGAGGGGGCGGGAGCTAGAGCGGCGGCTGGGGCCTGCGCCTCCTGCTGCTGTGTGTCCCGGCGGCGCCTTCCCGTCCCTCTCCGGAGAGCTGCGCAGCAACTGAGCAGCCGCACGTCACTTCCGCACGGGGGGAGGGGACCTCTCGGCCCTGAAGTTACAAGGGAAGGAAAAGGAGGGTCACGTGCAAGGAAGCTTCTGAGGCGGCCCTGGCACGTGACCAGGGAGACCCCCCCCTCCCCCAAGTAAAATCACAGACATTGGGGCTGGAGTGATTATCACCTTTGAACGGCAAAAAAGCCAGCCACCCCCACCCCAGACAAGCCTAGGGCAACCCCAACCACAAGGCAACTCCACAATCCGCCCTCCCCGACAGCCACTTGTAGTAGCTAGAGCAATAACACAGATGTCAGATCAATAACATGGTTTTCTGATCTTGGCCATCTTTCTCGAGATTATTTTTCCCCAAACTGCATTGATTGGATATATTCAGTACATGCCTGAATGTGAACACTTTGGCACTTCATACATAAAGACAATCCATTGGGTCTGTTTCTTGAATTTGTATATGCTGTTTCCAGCCATTTCTTATTTTTAGCAGCAACATCGTAGCATCTTTAGCTGGACATCGAAATGTTTAACATTTCATATCCAGTGTATGGTGATAATAATGAAAAGTTTTTAGACCTACATTTAAAAAAAAGTGGCAGATTAAATTAATTTTCTGGCAACTGGCAAATCCATAAAAAGAACATAAAAACGGCCATACTGGGTCAGACCAAAGGTCCATCTAGGCCAGTATCCTCTCTTCTGACAGTGGCCAATGCCCCGTGCACCAGAGGGTATGAACAGAACAGGTAATCATCAAGTGATCTATCCCCTGTCACCCATTCCCAGCTTCTGGCAAATAGAGGCTAGGGATGCCTATCCTTGCTAATAGCCATTGATTGATCTATCCTCCATGAATTTATCTAGTTCTTTTTTGAACCCTGTTATAGTCTTGGCCTTCACAATATCCTCTAGCAACGAGTTCCACAGGTTGATTGTGCATTGTGTGAAAAAATACTTCCTTTTGTTTATTTTAAACCTGCTGCCTATTAATTTCATTTGGTGGCCCTAGTTCTTGTGTTATGAGAAGGAGTAAATAACACTTCCTTATTTACTTTCTCCACACCAGTCATGATTTTATAGACCTCTTTCATATCTCCCCTTAGTCATCTTTTTTCCAAGCTGAAAAGTCCCAGTCTTATTAATCTCTTGTCATATGGCAGCTGTTCCATACCCCTAATCATTCTTGTTGCCCTTTTCTGAACATTTTTCAATTCCAATATATCTTTTTTGAGATGGGGCTACTACATCTGCACGCACTATTCAAGATGCGGGTGTACCATGGATTTCTATAGAGGTAATATGATATTTTCTGTCTTATTATCTATCCCTTTCTTAATGATGCCCAACATTCTGTTTGCTTTTTTGACTGCCGCTGCACATTGAGTGGATGTTTTCAGAGAACTATCCACAATGACTCCAAGATCTCTTTCTTGAGTGGTAACAGCTAATTTAGACCCCATCGTTTTATATGTATAGTTGGGATTATGTTTTCTAATGTGCATTATTTTGCATTTATCAACATTGAATTTCATCTGCCATTTTGTTGCCCAGTCACCCAGTTTTGAGAGATCCTTTTGTAGCGCTTCACAGTCTCTCTAGGACTTAACTATCTTGAGTAGTTTTGTATCATCTGCAAATTTTGCCACCTCACTGTTTACCCCATTTTCCAGATCATTTCTGAATATGTTTAATAGGACTGGACCCAGTACAGACCCTCAGGGAACACCACTATTTCCCTCTCTCCGTTCTGAAAACTGACCATTTATTCCTACCCTTTGTTTCCTATCTTTTAACTTTTAACCAGTTATCAATCCATGAAAGGACCTTCCCTCTTATCCCATGACTACTTACTTTGCTTAAGAGCCTTTGGTGAGGGACCTTGTCAAAGGCTTTCTGAAAATCTAAATATATTATATCCACTGGATCCCCTTGTCCACATGCTTGTTGACCCCCTCAAAGAATTCTAGTAGATTGGTGAGGAGTAATTTCCCTTTACAATAACCATGTTGATTATTCCCCAACAAATTATGATCATCTATGTGTCTAACAATTTCGTTCTTTACTATAGTTTCAAAAACTGGCCAGACCGCTCAAATTCTGGCCAGGAGGTAACCCTTGCTGGAAGGGGCCTGGAGAGGTCAGCTAGTCCAGCCCCTGTGCTGAGACACGACCCCCACCCCCCAGTCCACCCCAATGCGGTTTCCACAGGGTTCAGGAACAATTTTTATAGTGTGTGGGGGGGTGATAATAATGGAAACCATCTATTTGGTGTTTGTTATTATTCAAGCTAAGGGGTACGACAGCACCCCTAGTTCCAGCACCACTGAGTGTCCAATCTCTGCTTCAAAGCCTCCAGTGGTGCGGGCTCCATGACCTCCCTTGGAAGCCTGGTCCAGTGCTTGTAACTATCCTTAGAGTTAGAGACTTTTCCCTAATATCTAACCTAAATCTCCCTTGCTGCAGATTATACCTATTACTTCCTGTCCTACCTTCAGTGGACGTGGAGAATAATTGAGCCCAGTCCTCTTTATAACAGTCCTTAACATAATGGAAGGTTGTTATTAGGTCCCCTTCAGTCGTCTTTTCTCAAGACTAAATAAGCCCTGTTTTTGTAACCTTACCTCATGGGTCAGGTTTGCTAAACTTTTTATCATTTTTATTGCTCTCCTCTAGACTCTCTCCAATTTGTCCACCTCTTTCTGAAATTGTAGCTCCTAGGACTGGACACAGTACTCCAGTTGGGGCCCCACCAGTGCCACGTAGACAACTATCTCCTGTGTCTTACATAAGATACTTCTGGTAATACACCCCAGAATCATATAAGCCTCTTTTGCAGCTGCATCACATTGACAACTCCTATTCAGTTTGTGGCCCACAAAACCCCCCAGATTCTTCTCATCAGTACCACCACCTAGCCAGTTATTCCCCATATTGCAGTTGTGCATTTGATTTTTCCTTCCTAAGTGAAGTACTATGCACTTGTCTTTACTGAATTTCATTTATTGAATTCAGACCAATTTTCCGATTTGTCAAGGTCATTTTGTATTTTAAACCAGTCCTCCAAAGTGCTTGTAACCTTTCCTAGCTTGAACAACGAGGAGTCCGGTGGCACCTTAAAGACTAACAGATTTATTTGGGCATACGCTTTCGTGGGTAAAAAACCCACTTCTTCAGATGCATGGAGTTCAGATGAAGAAGTGGGTTTTTACCCATGAAAGCTTATGCCCAAATAAAACTGTTAGTCTTTAAGGTGCCACCAGACTCCTCATTGTTTTTGTGGCTACAGACTAACATGGCTACCCCCTGATACTTGCTTTCCAGCTTGGTGTCATTTTATAAGCGTACTCTCTACTCTATTATCCAAGTCATTAATGAAAATATTGAACAGTACCAGATCCATGTCTGATCCTGCAGGACACCACTACATACGCCCTCCCAATTAACAGCAAACCATTGATAATTATTCCTTGAGTACGGTCTTTCAACCAGTTGAGCACCCATTTTATAGTAATTTCATCTAGACCACATTTCCCTAGTTTGCTTATGAGAATGTCATTCGGAACTGTATCAAAAGCCTTACTATCTATGTATATCATGTCTACTGCTTCCCCCAACCTACTGAGCCAGTGATCCGATAAAAAAAGAACACTGAGTTAGTTTGGCATGATTTCTTCTTGATAAATCCATGCTGACTATTCCCTTATAACCCTGTTATCCTCCGGGTGCTTATAAACTGATTGTTTAATAATTTGCTCCAATATCTTTCCAAGTATTGAAGTTAGGCTGACTGGTCTATAATTTGCAAGGTCCTCCTTGTTCCCCTTTTTAAAGGCAGGTACTGTTTGCCCTTCTCCAATCTTCTGGGACCTCTCCTGTCCTATATACTTTCTCAAAGATAATTGCTAAGGGCTCCAAGATTGCTTCAGCGAGTTTCTAAAGTACCCTAGGATGAATTTCATCAAGCCTTGCTGACTCGAATACATCTAATTTATCTAAATATTCTTTAACCTGTTCTTCTCTTATTTTGACTTATTCCTTCCCCCTGGTTGTTAATATTAATTGTGTTGAGTATCTGGTCATCATTAACCTTTTTAGTGGAGACTGAAGCAAAATAGTCACTAAGTACCTCAGCTTTATTCATGCCATCAGTTATTCCCTCTCCTTCCCTGCTAAATAGAGGACCTCTGCTTTCCTTTGTCTTTCTCCTGCTCCTAATGTATTTAAAGAACCTCTTCTTATTGCCCTTGATGTCCCATGCCAGGTGTAACTCATTTTGTGCCTTAGCCTTTCTGATTTTATCCCTACATACTTGTGCTGTTATTTTGTACTCCTCCTTATCAATTTGGCCATGTTTCCACTAGTTGTAGGGTTCCTACTTGATTTTCAGGTCATTAAAGAGCTCCTTATGGAACTATATTGGCCTCTTACTATTCTCCCTATCTTTCCTTTGCATTGAATAAGTTTGCAGTTGCACCTTTAATATGGCCTCCTTGAGGACTGCCAGGTTTCTGAACTCTTTTCCCTTAGATTTTCTTCCCATAGGACCTTTCCTACCAGTTCTCTGAGTTTGTCACCCAAATTAATGCATCTGAAGAAGTGGTTTTTTTACCCACGAAAGCTTATGCCCAAATAAATCTGTTAGTCTTTAAGATGTCACTGGACTCCTCATTGTTTTTATGGATACAGACTAACATGGCTACCCCTCTGATACTTGTCACCCAAATTGCCTTTCACCTTCAGATTCATTACCAATTCCTCTTTGTTGATGAGAATCAAGTCCAAAATGGCTCTTGCCCCTCCTCCCCCCGCCCACTCAGTTACTTCCTCCACTTTCTGGAACAAAGAGTTGTCCCTGATACATTCCAAGGACTTATGGAAATTTTTGTTTTGCTGTATTACTTTCCCAACAGATGTCTGGATAGTTAAAGTCCTCCATTACTACCAGGTCCTGTATTTTGGATAACTGAACTGGGAAGGGCAGCCTTCTCCCTCACTCCCTGCTGGGGGTGGTCTCCCTGAGGAGAGGAGGCCATGGAAGAGCCCAGCACTGCAGCCCCCTGGCGTGCTCCCTCACGCTTGATGCGGGAAAGGGATGACTTCCCTGGTAGGGAATGATGGGGAGGCCTTGTCGGGGAAGGGGACAGCCCCAGGCAAGGCACAGCTATCCTCTGTGGGCAGGGTTTGCTGAGTGGTCTCTGAGAGCCAGGCCTGATTCCATACAGAACTCCCACTTCACAGAACGAGAGGTTGCCCATTGGACACTCAAAAGGTGGGAAGTTTGCAGGTGTCCTTAACCGTCCACCGCCACTCATGACAACGGCCTCAGTTATATGGTCACATGCAGCTTCTCACATCGCACCACAGCATCTCAGAGTCTTTTCTGCCATGATCCTCCCATGAGTTCCACTGCTTGCCATCTGCATACTGCCCATGCTCAGCTCATGGCAGGATTGCGGCCTTAGGAACACACGCTGGATCTTTTACATGAGACTACTCTGTACACCATGCAGACAAAGTCTGGGACAGTTTGTACTTGCAACCTTAGCTCTGGATTCTCCTGAGTTTTAGCAATTTAATTGTGCAACTATAACATTCACAGAATCATAGAAATGTAGGTCTGAAAGGGACTGGAGACAGTCATTCCCCCTGTGCTGAGGCAGGACCAAGTAAACCTAGAACATCCCTGACAGGTGTTCGTCCAACCTGTTCTTAAAGTCTCCAGTGACAGGGATTCCACAATCTGTTTTGGAAGCCTATTCCAGAGCTTAGCTATCCTTAAAGTTAGAAAGTTTTTCTAATATCTAACCTAAATCTCCCTTGCTGTTGATTAAGCCCATTACGTCTTGTTGTACCTTACCTACATCCAGTTAGCATAATTCTTTTTTATGGACTTTCCTAGGTTTGGGGTTTTTCTTTTTAGTTTTTATCTATGTAAATGTACAAAATCTGTGTCCCAGCAGGATGTTAGGAAGTACTGTGTTGATAGATCAGATGAGATGTGAAACTGAGCCCTTGATCTTTTGTAGTCATTAAGGATCACATGACATTTTTCATCAGAAATACGATCTAACTCTGTTGTCCTAGCCATATTACACTTCAGCTAATTATGGCTGCCTCCCTAAATTCCCCCTGCAATTTCAATTCAATATACTGTTCATCTTCATTTCCTGCCCTAAACTGTTGCTTGGTGTTGCTGTACACTGTTTAAAACAGATTACCTTTTGATTTTAAGAACCGACATATCCTGTTTAGGAACATAGAAATTGCTGTAATGGGTCAGAGCAGCGATCCATCTACTCTAGTATCCTGTCCGTGACAGTGACCAGTACCTGATACTTCAAGAAACCCTGTGAAGGTCAATTATGAAATCACTTACCCGTGTAGGGAAGTTTCTTGCTTATTCCAAGGTAGTTAGTGGTTGAGTTATACCATGAATCATGAGTATTTATATCTTTTCTGAATATATCTAATGTAACGTTGGGTGTTCTAATTACCTATTGAAGTGTCTTATCAATCTCAAATCTTAAAGTCCAATCCTCAGCTAGTGTAAATTGTCATGATTCCAACTGAGCTGTGACAATTTACACAAGTTGAAGATCTAGCCCATAGCATGAATATCTTGTTACTATGAGTCCCACTGGATAATTATACATTGTGTAAAAAGTATTTCCTTTCAGATACTAATTAGAAGGATTATGACTTAACATGGAATCTTGTCAAAGGTATTTTTGTTTATTATTCTGAGGAATTCATAGATTTTAGAGCCACAAAGGGCCAGGGTGGAATGATTTAAATCAAAGGACTTTAAATCACCAATTTTAATCATGATTTAAATCAATAAGCAGGAAACCTTGATTTAAATTATAAATTTTAATCATGTTTTTAATTTATACTTTATAGTTATTTTCCTAAAGAAATATTGAGTCTCATTAGTTTGCAATCATTAAAACTAGGGTTGTCAAGCAACTAAAAAAATTAATTGTGCTGTTAAACAACAATAGAATGCCATTTATTTTAAATATTTTTGGATGTTTACTACATTTTCAAATGTAGTGATTTCAATTACAACACAGAATACAAAGTGTACAGTGCTCACTTTTTATTTATTTTTAATTACAAATATTTGCACTGTAAAAAACAAAAAAAAAATTTCAATTCACCTCATGCAAGTACTGTAGTGCAATCTCTTTACCATGAAAGTTGAACTTACAAATGTAGAATTATGTAAATAAAAATGCATTCAAAAATAAAACAATGTAAAACTTTAGCATCTACAAGTCCACTCAGTTCTACTTCTTGGTCAGCCAATCACTTAGACAAACAAAGTTCGTTACAATTTGCAGGAGATAATGCTGCCTGCTTCTTGTTTGCAATGTCACCTGAAAGCGAGAACAGGTGTTTGCATGGCACTCTTGTAGCTGGCGTTGCAAGATATTTAAGCTATTTAAGCTGGGGTTGCAAGATGCGCTAAAGATTCATACGTTACTTCACGCTTCAGCCACCATTCCAGAGGACATGTGTCCATGCTGCTGACAGGTTCTGCTCTATAATGATCCAAAGCCGTGCAGACCGATGCCTGTTCGTTTTCATCATATGAGTCAGATGCCACCAGCTGAAGGTTGATTTTCTTTTTTGATGTTTTGGGTTCTGTTGTTTCCACAGCAGAGTGTTTCTCTTTTAAGACTTCTAAAAACATGCTCCATACCTCCTCCCTCTCAGATATTGAACGGCACTTCAGATTCTTAAACCTTGGGTCGAGTGCTTTTGATATTTTTAGAAATCTCACATAGGTACCTTCTTTGCGTTTTGTCAAATCTGCTGTGAAAATGTTCTTAAAACAAACATGTGCTGGGACATCATCCAAGACTGCTATAACATGAAACATATGCAGAATGTGGATAAAACAGAGCAGGAGACATACAATTCTCTCTCACAAGGAGTACAGCCACAAATTTAATTGATGCATTATTTTTTTAATGAGCATCATCAGCATGGAAGCGTATCCTCTGGAATGGTGGCCAAAGCATGAAGGGGCATACGAATGTTTAGCATATCTGGCATGTAAATACCTTGCAACACTGGCTACAAAAGTGCCATGCGAACGCCTGTTCTCACTTTCAGGTGACATTGTAAATAAGAAGCAGGGAGCAATATCTCCTGTCAATGTAAACAAACTTGTCTTAGCAATTGGCAGAATAAGAAGTAGGACTGAGTGGACGTGTAGGTGCTAAAGTTTTGCACTGTTTTGTCTTTGAGTGCAGTTATGTAACCAAAAAAAATCTGCATTTGTAAGTTACACTTTCACGATAAAGAGATTGCACTACAGTACTTGTATGAGGTTAATTGAAAAATACTTTCTTTTGTTTATCATTTTTACAGTGCATATATTTGTAATCAAAAATAATAATATAAAATGAGCACTGTGCACTTTGTATTCTGTGTTGTAATTGAAATCAATATTGAAAATGTAGAAAAACATCCACAAATATTTAATACATTTCAGTTGGTATTCTATTGTTATAAGTGCGATTAATCGTGATTAAAAAATTAATTGCGATTAATTTTTTTGAATTAATTGCGTTAGTTAGCTGCAATTAATTGACAGCCCTAATTAAAACCTGTCATTTGTGAATAAATATAGTCTTTACATCAAATTTAGTGCTTCTTTTTGCTAACCAGGAGGATATACTATATCTATACACATTTACTGAAGAAATTGTATAGTTTACCTTATCGTTATTCAGATTATTTTTTAAATATATTTTTCTATGTTAAAAAATGGTGATTTACTAGATGATGATTAATTGTTTACCTGTGATTTGTGTCAAGCTCTGTTTGGATGGAAATTAACATTCAATTAAAAATACACAAAAACGGCATCTTAATTTTTTATTAAACAAAATTACATTAAAAGTGCTGGAAACATAAAAATAACAGTTTATCAAAACATGTTTTGCATTTGAAACTGATTGATTTATTAAACAAAGCAAATATTATATGTCATTAATTAATTGAACTGATAGTTTCTGGTCACCATATCCTTCAAGATTTTAGAACTAGTAGATCTTGTCCTTTCACACCTAATTTTTATTCATAGATTGGAAAAGGAAAACTAGTTAGCCTGCTTTTTCTACTTCCAATTGGTTTCTTAACTTCGAATGAAGTAATCCTTGAACTGAGCTAGTTGAATAAACTGAAATGAAGAATATATTTTCTCTTCACTTGCAGAAGTGGTTACTGCTGGCAAAAGCTGGTGTAGCACTTCATCAAACTCTGGTTCGAGGTACTTAGCCAATGACTTACACCAGTTCAGTGGTTTGACTTTCTTTACAAGTTGGCAGCAAACATGCTGCTTAATTTTTTAAAATGTAATTTAAGTGATTTTAACAGATTATAATATGGTTGGGCCTTACCATAGGTTATCAGAATTTAAAATAGGTTTATTAATAAAACTGCATTTAATTTACATTTTAAAAAATCCAATTTAAATTTTTAAGAAATCATTTTTTAAATCCACCCTGCAAAAGGCCATTATGATAATCTAGTGTGATCTCTCGTATAACACAGGAGTAATTTCTGCATCAGGCCCATCACATCTGTTTCAGCTATAGCATATCTTTTAAGAATTATGTCCAATTATGTCTTAAAGACTGCAAGTGACAGAGAATCCACTGTGTCCCTTGATAAGTTGTTCTTGTGGTTAATTATCCTGACTAACTACTTATGTCTAATCAGAATTTGTCTAGCTTCAGCAACTAACCATTAGATCTCATTATGTCTCTTTCTGCTAGATAAAAGAGTGGTTTACTAACAGAAATCTCTTCCCCATGTAGATTGTGATCAAGTCACCTATGAACCTTTCTTTGCTAAACTAGATAGATTGAGTTTATTTTGTCTGTTGCTATCAGGCAGGTTTCTCAGGCCCATGAGCATTCATTTAGCTCTTTTCTGAATCCTTTCTAATTTTTTCTACATCCTTTCTGAAGTACTGACACAAGACCTTGACACAGTAGTCCAGTAATTGCCTCACTAATGCGTTGCCAATTTTGATTGGACGTATTCCTGGAGGTTTCATCACTTGACATACTCTTTAATTAAAGATTAATCTTGAATTCCTGGAGACTCCAAGGCAATTCTGTAGGGTTGGCAACCCTACTAATGCCATAGACAATGGTAATACCACTTCCCTACTACTATAGACATTACCCTGATTATACAGCTGTGACGTTGAGCAGTCTATGTGGTTTTATAAAAACACGATAATAAGTGAATATAATGTAACTGGGATAGTTTTAGAAAAAATATGGTAATAAGTGAATATGGAGTGACTGGGATATGCTTCATGCGGAGGGTCTCTTGTGGGGTATCATTGCAGGGCTCGTGATCTGCTGAGTGTGATCATCCTATTTGTAGAAATGTACCACTCTTGTATCTAAAACTGGAAATGTAGGGCATGGCTCTGAGGGCCTGTTGTGGTTGTGTAAGGTGTGGGCCATTGGGGATGGTTTGGAATCTTGATGACTCCCATTGTCTGCAGATGGCTGTATTTACCTGTGAGTCTTCCTGTATATGTGTGTGCTGGCAAGTGAGTAATGAAGTCTTGTAGTAACATGTGACCATGTCACCTGAACTGGAATCCATCTTTAACCTGGTGCTTTTCCAGTGTGGGGGGGAGGGGGTGGAAACCTAGAGGGACAAAGGGTTCCCGCCTTATGCAAAAGATATATAAAGGGGTGGAAGAGAACAAGGTGAGGGAGAAGCCATCATGAAGAATCCCCTAGCTATCACCTGAGCTTCAACAAGAGCTCTACCAGGGGAAAGAATTGTGCCCAGGCCTGGAAGGTGTCCAGTCTGAGAAAAAACTTACTGAAGCGTCTCTGAGGGTGAGATTATCTGTATTCAGTTTAATTAGGCATAGATTTGTGCATTTTATTTTGTTTTGCTTGGTGACTTACTTTGTTCTGTCTGTTACTACTTGGAACCACTTAAATCCTATTTTCTGTATTTAATAAAATCACCTTTTATTTAGTAATTTACTCAGAGTATGTATTAATACCTGGGGGAGCAAACAACTGTGCATATCTCTCTATCAGTGTTATAGAGGGCGAACAATTTCTGGGTTTGCCCTGCATAAGCTTTATGCAGAGTAAAACGGATTTATTTGGGTTTAGACCCCATTGGGAGTTGGGCATCTGAGTGCTAAAGACAAGCACACTACTGTGAGCTGTTTTCAGGTAAACTTGCAGCTTTGGGACAAGTGATTCAGACCCTGCGTCTGTGTCTGGAGCCAGATGGGAGTGTCTGGCTCAGCAAGACAGGGTGCTGGAGTCCTGAGCTGGTGCTGGAGTCCTGAGCTGGCAGGGAAAACAGGAGCAGAGGTAGTCTTTGCACATCGGGTGGCAATTCCCAGGGGGGTTTTTGTGATCCAACCCGTCACAACAGCCAAGGATTGTGTTTGCCCTTTTAGCTACCACAATAGAAGCTGATGTTCTGTTAGTTATCTACTGTTCAGTTGGTTAGTTACTGTGACCATTAAATCCTTTTCAGAATCTCTGCTTTCCAGGATCCAATCTCCCATCTTGTAAGTGTGACCTACAGTCTTTGTTTCTTTCATTTAGCTGTTTTAAAGTGCATATTGTTAAAATTCATGTTGCTCACCTTACCTAGCAAGACTGGTTGATCTGTATAATTGACCTGTCCCCATCATTATTTCCCACTTTACCAATTTTTGTCTCATCTGCAAACTTTACCATCAATGATTTTATATATTCTTCTATTTTGATATTATAATAGGATATTATATTAGTATTTAATGTACTTTAAATGGTCTTTTCTTGTATTTTAAGAAATAAGGAGACGCCAGCACCATGTGACCAGCCAGCTCACTGCAGACTGGCAGGAAGTGCTCTGCGGGCTATTGGTGGTCCACAGACCACAATTTCAGAATGCCTGAAATAGGCTGAAATCTGGTTTAAACGGATAACCAGTTTAAACTAAGTCTTCCATATTGTCTTAAAATAAATTCAATTATTTAAAAAACTAATTTGTTCCTTTGTCTGCTTCTCCAACAGCAATGACTGTGGGTATGTCTACACTACGAAATTAGGTCAATATTATAGAAGTCGGTTTTTAGAAATCGATTTTATACAGTCAATTGCGTATGTCCACACTAAGTGCATTAAGTTGGCGGAGTGCGTCCTCACTACCGTGGCTAGCATCGACTTACGGAGCGGTGCATTGTGGGTAGCTATCCCACAGTTCCCGCAGTCTCCACGCCCATTGGAATTCTGGATTAAGCTCCCAATGCCTGATGGGGCAAAAACATTGTCGCGGGTGGTTTTGGGTACATGTCATCAGTCGCCCCTCCCTCCGTGAAAGCAACGTCAGACAATCGTTTCATGCCTTTTTCCCGTGCAGATGCCATACCATGGCAAGCATGGAGCCCACTCAGCTCAGCTTACCGTCACCGCTGCTGTTGTGTCCTGGGTACTGCTGTCAGCAGACAGTGCAGTAGGACTGCTAACCGTCGCCATCTACCGCTTCCACTGCAACTCCACTCTCCTGCTCTTGTAAATGTGTTCAGTCTCAACAGCAAATTTCTCCAGAAATCTGTGCGGTGCTAACCATCATCATCCACCACTTCTGCTGCAACTCTGCTCTCCTGCAGACGCTATACCATGGCAAGCCTGAGCCCGCTCAGCTAACCGTCACCGCTGCTGTTGTGAGCATTGTAAACACCTCATGCATTATCCTTGAGTATATGCAGAACTGGGCTAAGAGACGCCAGCATGAGGATGATTGTGATGAGGACATGGACCCAGACATTCCTGAAAGTATGGGCTGTGGCAATTGGGACATCATGGTGGCACTGGGGCTGGTTGATACAGTGGAACGCCGATTTGGGGCCAGGCAAACAAGCACAGACTGGTGGGACTGCATAGTGTTGCAGGTATGGGATGATTCACAGTGGCTGCGAAACTTTCGCATGAGTAAGGTCACTTTCCTGGAACTCTGTAAGTTGCTTTCCCCTACCCTGCAGTGCAGGAATACCAAGATGAGAGCTGCCCTGACAGTTGAGAAGCGAGTGGCGATAGCCCTGTGGAAGCTTGCAACGCCTGACTGCTACCAGTCGGTCGGGAATCAATTTGGAGTGAGCAAGTCTACAGTGGGGGCTGCTGTGATCCAAGTAGCCAATGCGATCATTGACGTTATGTTATCAAGGGTAGTGACTCTGGGAAATGTGCAGGTCATAGTGGATGGCTTTGCTGCAATGGGGTTCCCTAACTGTGGTGGGGCGATAGATGGAACACATATCCCCATCTTGGCACCGGACCACCTTGCCAACCAGTACATAAACCGCATGGGGTACTTCTCAATGGTGCTGCAAAGCACTGGTGGATCGCAAGGGACGTTTCACTGACATCAATGTGGGATGGCTGGGAAAGGTGCATGACGTTCACATCTTTAGGAACTCCGGGCTGTTTGAGCAGCTGCAAGAAGAGACTTACTTTCCAGACCAGAAAATTACCATTGGGGATGTTGAAATGCCAATAGTTATCCTTGGGGACCCAGCCTACCCCTTGCTCCCATGGCTCATGAAGCCTTACTCAGGCAGCCTGGACAGTAGTAAGGAGCAATTCAACTATAGGCTGAGCAAGTGCAGAATGGTGATAGAATGTGCCTTTGGATGTTTAAAAGCTCGCTGGCGCTGTGTGCTCCATAATATCTGTGAGAGTAAGGGGGAGACGTTTATGGTGGGGTGGGAGGTTGAGGCAAATTGCCTGGCATCTGATTATGAACAGCCAGACACCAGGGCAATTAGAAGAGCACAGCGTGGCACGCTGTGCACAGGGGTGAAAGTAACTTAAAGGACTTACTGGTATGCCAGAGTCCTGAGCAGGGGTGTGGCCTCAACCGAAAGAGGCAGGGCCTCAACTGGAAGAGGTGAGGCCTTTCAAGATTTAAAGGACCCGGGGCTCCCCGCAGCGGCTGGAGCCCTGAGCCCTTTAAATCACTGCCGCGGAAGCTGGTCCAGTCCAGCACAGCGTACTGGCTCTTGCCAGTACGCCGTACCGTACTGGCTTTCTTTCACCTCTGGCTGTGCATCAGAGAGGCTTTGAAAACCAGTTTCATGACATGGCCAGGCTTCAGTGTGACAGTGGTGTGTGTTTCTCCTTGATGCAAACCCGCCCCCTTTGTTGATTTTAATTCCCTGTAAGCCAACCACCCTCACCGCTTGGAAATAAAGTAGCTATTGTTTTGAAACCATGCATTCTTTCTTTAATAATTAAAAAAAAATAGATAATGGACAAGGTAGCCCGGGTGAGGTGGGGGAGGAGAGAAGGACAAGGCCACATTGTTTATTGTAGCCACACTACAAATCAAACTGTTTGAATGACAGCCTTCTATTTCTTAGGCCATGCTCTGAAGTGGAGTGGCTGGGTGCCCAGAGCATCCCCCCAATCCCCCGCGTTCTTAGGCGTCTGGGTGAGGAGGCTATGGAACATGGGGAGGAGGGTTGGCGGTTATACGGTGGATGCAGAGGGGGTCTGTGCTCTTGTTGGCTTTCCTGCAACTCCAACACATGCTTCATCTTGTCCGTTTGCTCCCCCAACAGATGCTTCAGCATGTCTGTTTGCTCCCCCATTAGCATCAGCATCGCGTCCTGCTTCCGCTCTTCATGCTCACTCAATTCTTTCCTGGCCTCTGCCACTGAATGCCTCCATGTATTGAGCTGTGCCTTATCAGTGCGGAAGGACTGCATCAGCTCGGAAAACATGTCATCGCGAGTGCTTTTTTTTTTTGCCTTCTAATCTGCAAAAACCACAAAGACCAAAATGATGGGGGAAGCGTAGAAACATTTGCACCTGGGGGGAGATAAAAAGGGAGAGTAAAATTGGGTTGGCTTCTTACGCCTTCATAACATGTGGGAATGTTTTCAAACTGAAGTGCCCCCCTTTCCCAGAGCAAGCAATGGGTTGGGTTTGTTTCACATTTAAAAGGAGGGGCTGCAGTATTTGAGTAGATGTGCAGCACACATCTACCCCACCCCACCGTGTGGCTATTCTCTGGGATGATCCCTTCTCCCCGCCGCGTGACTATTCTCTGGGATGATCCCTTTTAGCCAAGCGCAAACAGCCCAGCATGAACGGGTTCTTTTACTGTTCTCTTACAAAAATTCCCATATTTCAACCAGGTGACCATGCTTTTAAACCCTGTACTGTGGTTACAAATGTGCACTCACCAGAGGTGCCTTCTCCGGCTTCAGGGTCGGGGATCCCGCCTTGGGAGGGTATTGGCTCCAGGGTGCTGGGGAGAATGCTTGCCTGCTGTGCATTCTCCTCCTCCTCTTCCTCCTCTTCTTCCTCATCCGCAAAATCCTCCTCCGTATTCCATGAGACTCCCCCCTTGCAGGTGTCCATGGACAGTGGTGGGGTACTGGTAGGGTCCCCACCTAGAATGCCATGCAGCTGTTCATAGAAACAGCATGTGTGGGGCTCTTACCCGGAATGACCGTTTGCCTCCTTTGTCTTTTGGTAGGCTTGCCTGAGCTCCTTAACTTTCACGCGGCACTGTTGTGTGTCCCTGGTGTAGCCTCTGTCCAACATGCCCTGTGAGATTTTGGCAAATATATTTGCATTTCTTCTTTTGGATCGGAGTTCTGCCTGCACAGATTCTTCTCCCCATACAGTGATTAGATCTATTGTATCCCTTTCGGTCCATGCTGGAGCTCATTTGTGATTCTGGGACTGCATGGTCACATGTGCTGCTGAGTGCAGCTGAGCTCGCCACGCTGACCAAACAGGAAATGAAATTCAGAAGTTCCCAGGGCTTTTCCTGTGTACCTGGCTAGTGCATCAGAGTTCCAAGTGCTGTTCAGAGCAGTCATAATGGAGCACTCTGGGATAGCTCCCGGAGGCCAATACCGTTGATTTGCATCCACACTACCCCAAATTCAAACCAGCAAGGTTTATTTTAGTGCTACTCCCCTAGCTGGGGAGTACAGAAGTTGTTTTTAGGAGACCTTTAGGTCGACGGAACGGGGTTGGTTGTGTGGACGTGGTCATTTTTAAATCGACCTAATGCGGCTAAATTCGACCTAACCCCGTAGTGTAGACCAGGGCTGTAGTGGGGTGCAGATAGTCTATTTTGCAAGTGACAAATTCTTTTTTTCCATTATGAAGGATTGGGGGTGGGGGTGGGGAGGAAGTCTCTCCATGTGTCTGCTAAGTATTGGATGATATAACCAAACTGTCAGCCTGTCAGCATATCACTTTCTCTTGTGAGGTGAGAAGGAGGTGATTCACCTGAAGATCTGCCAGTGATATGTAGGGGTTTTCTATCTGATCTCTTCTGCACTGTCAATCCAAGGTAAATTATTTACACCAATTATCTAAAACAAATATACTGTAATAGTCTTATACTGAATTCAAATATTACATAAATGACAAACCCCTTGACAAGAATCATCTCACAAAGATAACATTGAATGTAGTTACCCATTTTTGTTTTGTTTTGCTTTTTATGTCATTGATTATCTGTTTCTGTGAGGTGAGTTGTTTTTAAATTTGTATTTACTTCCGTCACGGGTATACTTTGACACCATGCAACATCTTACAGTTTGTCTTTCTACTAAGGCTGCAAGAATTGAAGAATAGGAAAGAGAAGCATGCATATGGTTGATCAAACGTACTGTGGGCAGGAGATCTTAATATTAATTTTTTGCTGATGCTAACATGAAGTAGAACAATTTGATTTCTGGGACTGAGGAAAGATATTTGATTTTTTGTTCTGCTCTCAGCTTGTGAATAGAGATCTCAGCAGGTGGAAAAGACATCAGCTAACTCTCCAATAGGAAGTATACAATCTAGTGTCCAATTCTAAGTTGGGTATTGTTTCAAAACATTTTGGGTTTCTTAAAAGCATATAAAACACGTGTCAAATACAGATGCAGCTAATAGTGAGAACTGGATTGTACATCCTTACCGAAGAAGGATGGTAAAATTTTAGAGAGGCTGATGGAATGTTAACAATTAAAGAAAATAAGGGACTGCTCTCCTGTCCATTTCACTTGAAAACATTGCATGCGGAGGCAGAGAGATCCAAAAATTCCACAGGCTGGAAGATATTCCAAGTAACTGTGCTATAATTTAGACGATTTTGGAGGCAATGGGTGTGGCAAGGGGAGTGGCTTCCCAATATTGTAGATTTTAGAGATTTAATTAAGGGAAAAGGAAGCCTCATATCTGGCAAAGCACAAGGCTGAGCCCTCTGTGGTACTTTTTGGCTCCTATCTCCTTCAGAAATGACTTTGCCATTGGTGAGCTCCCTCTTGTTTGTGTGCCGTAGACAGACCCACTGGCAGTTAATGCTCCTTGAAGCAGCATTGGTTCTGACTCAGGTATCTCTTGGGATATCCATGGCCTCTGCAGGAAATGATGTCACAGCATGGCTTGGCCCTGCTTCACCTCTGCAACTCCCTTCTGTGCCTACAGAGTTCCACAGAGAATGAATCATGTGCAGCTCTATCTGTGGAACTTCTGCAAGCTCTCACGACTGTGTCTCAGAGGCAGCACTCTCCTTCTGTGGCACTCCCCCAGATCAGAATCTCCTCTTCTTATGAAAGTACAATCTAGCTCTGTTTAAATACAGGTATAATATCCTTTAGTACCATCCCAGCTTCCAGGGCCGGCTCTGGCTTTCTGGCCGCCCCAAGCCAAAACAAAAAACAAAAAAACCCTGCGGCGCGGCCGGAGCCAGGGTGCAGGGGGACTCCCTGCTCTGCAGATGTGCCCTGGCTAGCGGGGGGAGAGAGAGAAAGGGGGCGGCCAGGGCTTCAGCGGGGCGCTGCCGTGCAGCCCCTCCCGCCGTGCCCCCTGGCAGGAGGGCTTCGCACCATTCCAGTCGGCTGGGAGGGAAGGATGCGGGCTGCCCTGCCGGGCTTGCTGCAGGGCACTCCCGTCCTCCATGCTGCTGCCCCCTACAGGGCAGCCGGAGTGGAACAACAACCAGCTTGCTCGGCTGGTGCCTGGAGCCGGCCCTGCCAGCTTTTATTTCTAATGCAGAGCACAGGCTTATTAATCAGATTAGATACAATTATATAAAAACTGTCTAAATAATAAATATTTATCTCATGATTTGTATGTTAGTGAAAAATGTACCCGTATGTTTCAAGCAAAATACCAAACAATCTGAACTCTTCTATTAATGGCACAGATGTAAATCCATCACTCCCTGATATGGCTAACTGATTTTAATAAAGTATTTATTTATAAATTGGGTGTACACGGGACTGATAGCTGTGGCTAGCACAATTCCCACTCTCTGACTCCCTCTAAAAAACCAAACCCATGAGCGTGGTTGGGAAATCATTTACAAGACTGAAATCATTTTAAAAAACTAATAAAAAGGAAGGCTTTCTTTTTACCATTTGTGGAATTTCCTTCACAGGATTTCATTTCTTTAGTAGCAGAGTTAAATGTGACATGCCTCCCCTCGGCAGAGTTGCAAACCAGTTCTTAGCTCTCTGACATTTCTGACAGGCAGGACAATTTTTTGTTTTCAAATGATTCTCCTTGAATGCCTCTCTTTCACAGTACCACAATTCCAGAGCTGATAACTGACATACATCAGTAAGGCTGGTGAATAGCTATTACAGAACATTACCATTACTATCTTTACAGGACTGAATTTGTCGAGGAATCTGGGACATTGTCTCTGACAATACAGTGCAATGAAATTTTATTCCTTTTTTTGGTTTTTGAACAGATTTTATCTGTCGTCACATACACAGAAATCACTTGAAAATATGTAACCTCCCTCACTTCTGATGCATTGGGGCAAATATGGTTTAGTTATTCTGGCTCTGGAACTGATGACAGCCTCCATAGGAGGGAAGGAGGTGAAGATACTGTGTAGAAAAATATAATACTTTTCCTTCCCCCCATCAAATTGTTTCTTCATGTCATAAAAGAATGCTCCATAGATTTGAAAAGAACAGACTAAATGAATTCACCTCTGATAGCTAAGGATTCTCCAAGCTTCAAGCTGACCTGTCTGGAAAGACTCCGAACTTTGTTTTCCTGCACACAGGACATCTGCAACCTGACCCTGACTTGAACAGGGAAATACATACACAGAGTTGTTTAATCACCACCCAGTGGAATTTAGAAGCTACTGTAGACCTGGAGCGATTCTAAACTGTATGAGTACCATCTTCCAGCCATATGTAGGGAGTCATGAGTGATTATTGACTGTTGTCTTAATTTTTTGTGCTTTTCTATGGCGTGACTGCTACCACAAACCATTTTAATTTTTTTTTCTAGTGGTAACAGAATCTCCCAGTGATGAAAGTGTGAGCTAATACGTGACATGGGCTCAAATTAATTTGTGATAAACTTTGATAATGTAGATATTTGGTGCATTTGCCAGGGGAGAGAGCTATCTTTATACTTCAGGAAGACTGGCAAAAGAATCCAATGAGTGATAAATATCCATAAGTATGGTGTCTTTAGTCTAAATAATTTCTGGACAATTTTAATTGTCCACAGAGCTGGGCAAATACTGCAAAAAAGTGTTGCTGAACATTTGTTCTGGATCTGAGCAACTGCCATTCATAACTCTTGTGAGAGGAAAAATGGTTCAGTGGTTAGGGCACTAGCTTAGATTTTGGGAAACATGGCTTCAATTTTCTGCTCCTCTGCTTAGCCTCTCCGTGCCTTGTTCCCCATCTGTAAAATGGGAATAATAGCAGAGCCCTACCTCACTGGGTGTTGTGAGGATAAATGCATTACAAATTGCAAAGTACTTTGAGATCTATTGATGAAAACCATAGGTTTTGGCTGGACTCTAATTGGCTGACTCACTATTGGTGGCCAAAACATCAGGAGGGGCTAAAGTAAATATTTGTATATGAAGAATACTTAATCCTGCCTCAGCACACTGGATTAGCTGAACGCTCAAAGTCTCTTCCAGCCTGTGATAGGGTATACCAAGCTCAGAGGTCTGCTGCTGGAGGCCTCGTGTCCTACCACACCGTGCCCCAGGAAAAGAGCAGTAGAGGTGAGTCTTCCAAGCTGCATAAAGCAGCTGCGGGGAAGCAGCCAATTAGAGTCCAGCAAACTCATATAAAAGGAGCTGCTGGACAGAGAACATCAGTTGTTTGCTGGAGCAAGAGGAGCAAAGTCGGTACTCCTGGCTGGATACAGGGATTCAAGAAAGACTTTGGCCCTGAGATAAGGGTGAAGGTGAAGGTACTGGGGCTGTGGGGAAGTGGCCCAGGGAAATGCAGCAACTAGTAAAGGGACACAGCAAGTGGCTGCTAGTTATAGGGTCCCTGGGTCAGGACCCAGAGTAGTGGGCAGGCTTGGGTTCTCCCTCTTCCCTCTCTTCTCCTCCCTCCCCCAAGCCACTAGGGAAGTGGCTTAAGCCCTGAGAAGGGAAGTAACCCAGGGAAGGGCCTGAAGCCCCAGAAAGAGGGTCAGTATTTGCTGGACTTTTGATAACACCCCAGAAGGGGACTAAACTGTCAAGAGTGGCTCAGCTGGAGAGCTGGGCACAACAGATGAGCAGTCTCCAAGGAGGAAGCCCTGGGGGCACTGCTCCACACCTGAGCAGGGATAATTGAGAGAGCGCAGAAGGGGCTGAGAGACTGTTGGGGAACTATGATAGGTCCTGTTGGACTGATTGAGGATTGATTCCAGGGACAGGGCTGTAAACAGACTGTACTGTGGGCACTGAGATAGATGCACCTGGCCCACTGGACCCCATCGCACACCCCTATGTTTCTCTGATTTAGTTCTGAAAAATAATATGCCATATTGAAGAAGACATTCTCAATCTATAACAATATATTAAAATGTTAATCATTATTAGTAAACAATTTTTTTCTAAAATACTTGATTCTCGTTCCTTAAAATCTATTCAATAAATATTAACCATATTTGTCTGTCAATATATTAGAAATGCAAACTTCAGTTACCAGATATGCTCAAAACCAATTTATTAAATAAAGGGGGTGCAGGGCAAATTCTGATTGTCAGGGGAGTACGTTTTAGTACACCAATAATATGGTGTTATTCATAAAGAAAATGCCAAACTCAACATAGGGATTGGTTAATGTAACAGTTACAGGGATGAGACAGTCTGGATTAACCTGTTGGATTGATTTTTCTATGACCTATGGCCTAGAACAAGCTATATTTCTTGGCCTTCCTCACAGCACTTTAGTTCATATGAAATGTCTTACAGCAGGTCCAAATCTGGGCTGCTTCACACCCATGCCCTCTCCAGTCTGTACCCCAAGTACTGCAGTTCTCAGATCACCATTAAACCTCCAGGGACAAGAAACAGCCAACGGAGGATGACAGCTACTAATGTGTGTTGGTGAGCTGATTGATATTCGGGCAAGGAGGGCAGTGGTGTTGAGCTGTGCCTGGCACCAATGAGACCACAGAAATCAGTGGGATTAATTAATCTCTCTGGCTGTAAACAAACAGATTGCCTCTGGTGCTAATTTAGGTGTGGAATATCCTCTGTATCAAAACATATAAGGTTGAACCATTCTATTAGTAATCTGAACTTCTTAAATAGCTAACATAAATCCAAATATGAGGTCAAGAGTATGGTTGTAGTAGTATTCATGGTATTCTGGGTTATGCCCAGAGAATCTGTGGCTATCTGGAAGTAATGAACCAGTTAACTTCTGCATGCACACAGAAGTGATTGAGAACAATATACATGAGGACAACTACACCAGGCCCGAGAATGGTCAATGGAGCAGTAGAAACAAATCTTTTGGTCTGTTCTAGGGACACAGGAAATGGACCCAGGCTCAGCTATCCTTGATTCCATGGCTACCTCAGGCATTGCCAACATGATGAAAATATCTTAGCTACTCTCCACCTTTCTTCTCCATGAGTTGCAACTGTTTCTACCAGTAGTGAATTTGGCTGCAGTACTTAATCATAATATGATTAAAAATAATTAAATATCCAGAAAACACTTTGTATCACTGGAATTAAGATTACAACTGTGTATTAATAATACAAGACATGACAAGAACTTTGTAATTATAAAAAAAAAACATTAGAAACCAGGAATTTCAGAGTTAAGGGTAAACATAAGAGAGCCAAACACTGAAATACCTGGAAATAAGATCACTTACGCCACCTTTACTCTACTATTGTATATGCATAGATAAGCTTAAAGACAAGGGGTGAGATGTTGACTCCATTGAAGACAAGGGGATTTCTCTCAGTGCTGTCAGGATTTCACCCATCATGTCCGGTTTTATTGAGGAATAGCTGAACATTTCTTATAGACTAAAGATACAGCCCTGCTCAAATATGGAGCAACTGTAAGGCTGCTCAGCAAATATGCCTCTGTTCTATTTAGGGAGCAGGTCAAATACTACTTCCCATCTGGGCTGTGGTGAGCCTGCTCTTCTGTGACTGACAGGCTTCTTAATCTACTACTGCAGTAAGAACCCCCAAACATGAATAACAAGATTGAGCCCAGGTTAGGGGAACCTCTGGGGTACTGATTTACATGGTTATGAAGCATTGTTTTCATGCTGTGAAGGATCAACCCCCTTCTCCACAGCAAACATTAAATTGTTGAAAACCCGGGGACAATCTCCTTCAGTTTCAAATGCAGAAGTGGAACATATACTTTCCCAGATGTAAGCTGTTAGCAGTGATTTCGGCACAGCGAACACTGGCTGTGTTGTTACAGTACCATAAATATGCCTGGGTCTTTACAAACAAAATTGACAGATTCCTTCCCACAGAAGTTTTCAGTATAAGGATCTGATTTGGAGAAGAGCTGGTATAACAGTATTTGGTGAATTTTTCAGTTTTTGGTCAAATAATTTATCTGAATAATATTTTAGGGCATTTAACCTCATATTATTGGTAGAGGTATAGGTTGGAGGTTCATGGGTACTGTAGAGATTCATTTTTTTCTATAGTTGATCAGTCCTAATTCTGAAGGGTGTTGAACACTTATATTTGCCAGCATCTTTCAGGATCGGGCCCTAAATGATGGCATGTTTGGTGAAAGGAATGTTCTATCAGGCAGAGACTTCCTTTGGAGCTGAGAAAAGGACTGAAGGGTATAACATTTAGAAAAGGACGCCCATTAATATTTCCTGCCATTGAAGTGTCACTTTTTATTTGATGCATCTGTTGTACAAGGCAGGCTAATGAAGTAGGCTTTATTAAAAGAGGTGGACAAGAAACCCTCATTTCAATGTGTGTTTAAAAACCAAACACACCTCTCTTTTAGTAGATTTACTTGTCCACCATTTTTTTTCACTTCCTGTTTAGTATTGAAATTAACTGGTGCATTGCATCTTATTTATTTGGGTAGCTTATAATAGCGTCATCAGTTATAATCTCTTTTTTTTCAGGGATTTATATCTCAGATGTCTATAGTTAACATTGGTATGAAATCTAGCAGAGCGTGAGTAAGAGTCTGAGAGAGACAGACAGAAAAGCAGAAGGCTATGGCTGTTTGCTAAGTTCTGAAAGGATCTGAACTTAGGAGTCCTATGGAAAAAATAGTATATGATCATGTAATTAAAGATTTTCATAGTGCTGTATGCACAGACACCTTTAATTCTGGAATTTCCTAACTTTTGAGCGTTTGACTTTGCCACCTTAATGTTCTTTTACCCTATTTTGGGGGGATGTGATCTCAAATGTATTTTTAAAAAACATACTGAAGTAACAGATATTCCATCAAATGGGACCATATTGACCCATAATTGGATCATCACTGTGAGGGACTGTTTAGATCCAGACCACAGTTCTCTTCCACCTGAACTAACGGAGCAACTTGTAGCAGTAAAAAGCTGTTATCGTCTATGTGGACCTGCCACTAGAGTGAGCATGCCAGAGAGGTCAATTTCTTCAGTCCTTGTTGAGTACATAGTCAAGCAAAACTCCAATGAACTTACTTGGAACCTCCACCCAAGTAGCAGAATCAGGGGTTTAGTTGTCATGAGCACCACACAGTTGGTCCCCTGTGCCAAGTTCCAGTGAGGCTCTGTATGGGTGCAGAGCTCTGCAGGACTGGGGCCTAAATAAAGATTTGGCCTTCCATGATTAGGTTACCTAACAATCTGCAGGTACACAAGGGTGCATAGAAACACCCCACTCCCCCCAGGGGTGGAGATTGGGGGATCAACATGGGGGGCATTGCAGAGGCAATGTGTGGCAGGGGCACCCAGATTTTTTTTCTCCCTTCTATCAGGCTCTGCTTCCTCCCTGCAGAAGGGAGGGGGAAGGAGCAGTGACGCCTGGCGTTCTGTGCATCCAGCTCACTTTCCCCACTTGAGCTGCATAAAGGGAGGGCAGGAGAGCTCCAGCTTGGCTGTTTGTTTTACTAGCCTATAAAATAAGAGACTTGCCCCAGAAACAGAGGCATTTAGACATAGGGGCCGCATGCTAATCTGCACCGGTAACAGCATAGCAAGTGAACATAAGTTCTGAGCTGTTTCCCAATGTCTGAGCACATTGACTGTGTCAAGCCCAGGTGAGTGAGAGTGAACGGGGAAGGTTACACATGAGTGGAATGTGACTAGGCAGATGGGCAAAGGGAACAGGCTTTAGCAATAGATTTGTTTGGGAGCATTGCATGCTTATGTATCTGTAAAACCAGGGAGACATGATTCATAGTTACAGAACTGAGCTCTTTCATGTTTAGTCAAGAATTTGTTTTTATGCTAATGTTGATTTTAAATGGTAGCTGGTAAACATGGCAAATTATGTTAAAAAAATTAAGGGTGATTCAATAATGACCGTAAACTGTATTTGATTTCTATTTAAGTACCACTAACAATCGGTAAATCCAGAAGTTAGATCTATACCTATTAATAGGTATAGGTCTAACTAAGTATTAATTGCCCCCCAAATATAGAAGTCAAACTATGCCTATGATCCCCTCCCTTAAGTTCTTGCACAGGGGCCAGCTCCAAATTATAATCCTTGTCCTCCCTATGGACTCCAAATGTTTGTAAACATTTGGAAACAGACCAGGAGAGTCTAGCATTGGTAGCAGCACTACTAACCCTAAAAGGGGAAGGAGGGGCCTGGCCCATGGCTCTCCCCAGCCTTCCGCATTATGGTAGAACTGAGCTATCTCTGGAGGAACATGCAAGGCCCCCTACTAAAGAGGATAGCAGTGGATGCTGCTGTGTGAGTTCCATAGGTGCACCCCAAGCACTCCAGGGACTATCACTACAGAGCGCTTCTTCCCTCCACGTATTGTATGCTGTGGCTTAAAAGCCATGCTATAGCCCATGGAATATAAAGCAATGGGGACAGCAAAGATTTAAGCAGAAGACACAAGGATTAAGGTTCCTATTCTGAGATGCTCTGCAGTGGTTCTCAAAGCCTGTCCGCCGCTTGTTCAGGGAAAGCTCCTGGCGGGCCGGGCCGGTTTGTTTACCTGCTGCATCTGCAGGTTCAACCGATTGCGGTTCCCACTGGCTGCAGTTCACCGCTCCAGGCCAAAGGGGGCTGCGGGAAGGGCGGCCAGCACATCCCTCAGCCCGCGCCGCTTCCCGCAGCCCCCGTTGGCCTAGAGCGGCGAGCCGCGGCCAGTGGGAGCTGCCATCAGCCGAACCTGCAGACGTGGCAGGTAAACAAACCGGCCCAGCCCGCCAGGGGCTTTCCCTGAACAAGTGGCGAACCAGCTTTGAGAACCACTGCTCTATAGGGCCACATTGTCCGACCCTTACTCATATTGAGCAGTATCTTATGATATGAGTACTCCCATTGACTTCAGTGTACTCAGCCTTGGTCTACACTACAAACATATGTCAGTATAATTACGTCGCTCAGGGATGTGGAAAATCCACACCCCTGAATGAGGCAGTTATACCGACAAAACTCCTGTGCTCTGTCAACAGGAGGGCTTCTGTAAGTGTAGACAAACCCTCGGTGTGAGTAAGGGTGTTGCCACCTGGCTGTAGATTACTAAGAATATAGTGGAATAGCAGCTTTGGAAATGTATACTAATATTTTATACCCCTCTACAAACAGAATATGCTGAAAATATAAGGAAAAAGTTTTTTGTTGAAAAATGGGCCTTTTTTTCAAAATTGGAAATTTTTGTGAATTAAAAATAAATCTTGGGGGGTGTTGGTGGTTGTGAAACTGAAAAGCAAACATATTTACTGGCTTTTCACTACCCCCACCCCCTTTCCCTCCCTTTCTGCTCCCTCACCCCTTTTTAGGAGCAAAATGGAAAAGGTAAAAAGTGGGGAGGGGAAGGGAGACATTTTTAGACACTTTAAAAAAAATAGCTGTTTCTGTAAAAGAGTCTGAATAAAGAACAAACTGTTCCTTTATAAAACATGAAGAATGAAAATGACTTTCAAAATGTTTTGAGAAATTATCTTTCCAATTTTTACCCAGCACTAATAATATAGCTTCTGAAAATTGCTACCAGAAACCCTGTTGTTCTCTGTGCTGAGACAGTCATCTCTGCTCCTTTCACCCATGTGTTGATTTTTTTTGTCTCAAATCTTTAAAAGGATGGGTTATATTTAGGCTTGGAAAGATTACATGTTTGTAAATATAGATAAATGATTTCACTGTACACACATAGAAACTGATGAAAAATATATCCCTTGATAATAATTGAAATGTACAGATTGAGAATTTATTAGAATTTGGTTTAAGGCTATTTTACTTTGTACATAGTGGCATATGATGTTGACAATTTGTTTAAACAGTTATAAAGATTTATCCTTTTGACTCTGTCTGCCATTAAAGAATTACAATTGTCTGATTCCCCTCTCAACCCACATAATTTCCCACAACTGTAAAAATTTAAATTGATGATCAAAAAATTGCTTAAAACCCATAATTTTGCACAACTCTGAACATTTAAATAAATAAAAATAGAAAACATGCTTATCAACATTGATATACTGTCAAAATTATTTTAAAATCACATTCTTCCAAGCCTAGTTATATTTCCATGAGATTTCTGATACTGCTTCACATTCCGTATTATATACCAATGGTTCTCAAACTATTGTACTGGTGACCCCTGTCACATAGCAAGCCTCTGAGTGTGACCCCTCCTTTATAAATTAAAAACACTTGTTTATATATTTAACACCATTATAAATGCTGGAGGCAAAGTGGGGTTTGGGGTGGAGGCTGAGAGCTTGCGACCCCCCATTGTAAAACCTCGCAAGCCCCTGAAGGGTTCCGACCCCCAGTTTGAGAACTCCTGTTATATACTTTGTTTATTTTATTACACATAAGCAAATAGTGGTGTGACATTGCATTCAATATTCCTTATGAAAATATGTTTATGATATGAATATGACATAACTGAGATATCCTTTATGACAGATGGCTCATGTGAGATATCATTGGAAAGGTTATGATTTACTGAATGTGATTATCCAATTTGTATGCCTGTATCATTTCTGTATCTGAAGTTAGGAATATTGACTATGTATCTGTATTTCAACTATGCTACTTTGGGTGGTGCCCAATGCTAACACTTCAGGTACAACAATGGAAAAGCCAGACAGGGCGGATGGCACATCAGTGAGGACAATAGACTGAAAAGCTTGGCCTTCCTGTGGATGCTCCATACTGCCACTGACTCATGGACGCTGTGGTACTACACGGTCAGGTGGTCTTGTTGCCTGATACTAAAACATTACCTGGCACTTCTTGTAACTTTCCATGGGAAGGGAAGGGGGGGACAAGTTTGGGAAATAAAGAATTCCCGCCTCATATAAATCCTATTTAAGGGTGGGGAGGAAGGCAAACAGGTCTCCTCCTCTCCATGGCCTGTCTACCCAAGAGAAAAGACTGCAAAAGGGAAGGCAAGGGGGGGATCCAGACTGAGACAGGGGTCCAGTCTGAAAAGGAATATAACTGGAACTCTGAACCACAGAAGCTTTGCAAACTGCCTGCAACAATATCTAGGGTGAGAAATACTATTTGTAACCAATTTCTTTAGTGAAACTAGCTTAGTTTGCATGTTTGATTTAATTTGCTTAGTAATCTGCTTTGTTCTGTTTGTTACCCCTTTTACCACTTAAAAATCTGCCTTTTATAGTTAATAAAATGTGTTCTGTTTATTATTAAACCCAGTTTCTGCAATTTCTAGCTGCGGGGGCAAGAAGTGTGCACACCTCTCTCCACATTGAGGGAGGGGGCAAATTTCATAATATATCTTTGGGTCTGTGCTCCAAGGGAGGTAGACATCTGAGTGCTCAAGCAAGTCCCTTAAACTGAGTCTTCCCAGAGCTAATCTGCAGCTGGGTGTGGCCCTGCCTGTGTGTGTGTGTTAGAGGAGGTTTTAAGAGCCTGGCTCAGCAAGACAGGTTAAAAGGGGCCCATACTGGCAGAACAGGTAGACTCAGTGGTATCTCAGCACATCAGGTGGCTTCCTAAGGGGTCTATCACAAGTGGGTCAAATCCTCAGCTGGTGTAAACGGTCATAACTCCATTAAATTAAATGGAGCTGTGCCAATTTATACCAATTGGGAATCTGGCTTAATCTCTGTTGGTTTTGTATGGGCAAGGAATTTGCTTTTGTATATGAAAATGGCTTGCAATAACTCCTACACATCTTCCTTTTCTTTTTTGGATACTCACACTGACTTCCAATTGCTACATTATTTGACAGCTGAATGCCCTATGGCATAGTCACTTTTCATGGTGTGTTCCTAGTGCTTCCAAATTATTAAAATTAGCAGGGCTGAGACACTTTCAGAGGGTAATGCCTTTCACATGTCTGCTCTGATAGATACCTTTATCACTGAGACAAACATTTGTCTCACTTTAATGTAGAAGCAACCATCACACTTAATAGACTCATCTTAGCAGTACCTATTTTAAGAGAAGGAATTCTGTAAGAGTTACTGCATAAGGGCAAATATTAATTACTGGCAAGACAATCATGACATTTTGAAGGAATTGCATTGGCAGTGTATTTCCAGTGCTCTTTCCTTCCCTCCTGTACACTGACTCTGGTAACTTTCAGTGATTCCCTTCCTCCCCACCCCCCATTGCTTTTAGAGATTGAATCTGCACATAGAAATAAGAAGTTAGGCACTCAAGTGTCTCTGTGTTCTGAGCCTGATTCTGCAAGTACTCAGGGCCTCATTCACTGTTGCCTTGTGGGCCTATTCCACCACCACATAGCGCAACAATCTACAAAGGAGGTGGTGTGGCCTAGGGGATAAAGCACTGGACTCAGGAGACCTGGGTCTATTCCTGACTCTGCCACTGATTTAGGGCAAGTTACTTCCCTTTTCTGTAGCTCAGTTTCCCCATCTGTAAAATGGGGATAGTGATACTGACCTATTTTGTAACGCACTTTGAGATCTACTAATGAGAAGTAAGAGCTAGGTTTTATTATTATGGATATACTCAAAGTGTTTTGCATGGCAAGCTATAACAATTTGGGACAAGTGTCATGCCTTATGTGCCAATGATAAGGATTACAGAGTTGCTTTGTTTGAACACTGAACAAGGAACTTTATTAGAATAAGGAAAAACTGTATCATCACTATTCTGCTTCACATGCTCTCGCTCTCTGCTTCATTCTTTTACCTGGAACCTTCTTCCGCCCCCTCTCCTGACTGGCTTCCCACTACATATTTAAAAACACAGTGCATATTCTGATATGCTGCTCTCTGAAGGAAAAGGCATATTGCCAGCTGATGTTTTAAACTATGGGTACGTCTTCACTACCTGCCGTATCGGCGGGTAGCAATCGATTTATCCAGAATCGATATATCGCGACTTGTTAAGACGCGATATATCGATCCCCGAACGCGCTCACCGTCGACTCCGGAACTCCACCAGAGCAAGCGGCGGTAGCGCAGTCGACGGGGGAGCCGCGGCCGTCATTCCCGCGCCGTCTGGACCCCAGGTAATTCGATCCAAGATACTTCAACTTCAGCTACGCTATTTTGCATAGCTGAAGTTGCGTATCTTGGATCGATCCCCCCTCCAGTGTAGACCAGCCCTATGACATGCCATTTAGCTTTGTGGCATGCTCCAATAGACAAGCCCTAGTGTGACACTTTCTGTAGACCTATTGCAAGATGCAAAGGAAATAAGCAAAGATTACAACATTTTTTTTAATGCTTGTATAAGCAGTGTTCTCTGTTCAGGTGTGTTCTCACCTCTAAACGGTTACATAAAGGTAAGACTATTTCTAACTTGGATTACTAACTTCCACAGAATTATACTTGGATGATTTAATAAATTAAACGTAATATCACTCTAGCATCTGTCACAGATGACCAAGCTCTGAATATGGATCAACATAATTCATTCATTGATTTATGGACCCAGAATTCTCAGGAGCCTGGAACACATCTTCATGATGTCCTGGATTTTACATTTAGATTTCGGAATTAGTTGGAAGATGTGCTTAAAAATCACAAATAGGCGAGCCTCCTATACACTGTATCTAATAAGCATATTGTGCACTGTTTATTCTGGCAAGTAAAATATATCACGCTTTCCAAATGAGGCAGAGCTCTACTTCTCTTCCGTGGGGTCATGTGAATAACTAATGTGTCGGTCTGAAACTAGGGATGAAAAGGTTTGGATAAGCAATCAAGAGTTTAGATGCTTTTCTTAACACCTGGAGTCTGTAAAAGTAGGCTGGAAGTCTCATGAGAACACATTTTTCTTGCAATATTTTGGCACTTTATATTTCTGGCCAGGACTATAAGCAGAAGTGAAGAGGGACAAAAATAGAAAAGAATTTATAAAATTATCCAACCTATTCTGAAATTCACTTCACTGTAAAGTTAACATTTTCAAAGAGGCTTCAGCTAACTCCCTGTTCCTGGGATACACGTATGCCTTGGGTTCTGAATTGGAACCCTCTGGAAAAAATACTGACCAATGGGACCGCTGCAGGCTCAGTCACAGATCTGATCATTCCACGCGGAGTCTTTGCCGCAGATCCACCCATTTCCTTCCAGTCTGCCACAGTCTGGAGTATGGAAAATTTGGATTTCTCCCTACATCGAAATTTTTCATAAACTGAAATTCTATTTTTTTAAGTTTAGTCAATTGAAACATTGTTTCTATATCAGCTGTTTTATTTTAAATATATATATATATAAAGTAAGGTTTGAAACGAAAAGTCACTTTGAAATGAAAAGTTTTAACTTTTCATTCTGAAAGTGTAAAAAGAGGATATTTTCCACAATTTTGAAATGCTCCTTCCAACTGTTTCAAACAAAATTTTGTCTAAATTAATGCAATTTCACAAAGAGTTTAGCTTGCACTGAGACAGCATTTTCTGAAGAAAATCCATTTTGATAAATTTTCTGATCAGCCTATACCAGAAATTCTAGCACCTGGTGAACACCTTCTGCTAGAGCAGAGGTGGGCAAACTACGGCCCGCGGGCCACATCCAGCCCGCGGGACCCTCCTACCTCGCCCCTGAGCTCCTGGCCCGGGAGGCTACCCCCGGCCCTTCCCCTGCTGTTCCCCTCCCCTGCAGCCTCAGCTCGCCCCACTGCCGGTGCAATGCTCTGGGCAGTGAGCTCCTGGGGCAGCACAGCTGCAGAGCCCGGCCTGACCCAGTGCTCCGTGCTGCATGGTGGCGATGGCATGGCTTGCTCCAGCCGGGCGGCGCGGCTGTAGCGCCGCCAGCCACCAGTGCTCCAGGCAGCGCGGTAAGGGGGCAGGGAGCAGGGGGGTTGGATAGAGGGCAGAGGAGTTGGGGGGGGTTGTCAGGGAGCAGGGGTGTGGATAGGGGTCGGGGCGGTCAGAAGGTGGAGAATAAGGGGGTTGAATGGGGGCAGGAGTCCCGGGGGGGGCAGTCAGAAATGAGAGGGGGGGTTGGATGGGGTGGCGGGGGGGGCCGTCAGGGGCAGGGGTTCCCGGGGTAGTCAGGGGATAGAGAGAAGGGGTGGTTGGATGGGGCAGGGGTCCCAGGGGGGCCGTCAGGAATGAGAGGAGGGGTTGGATGGGGCAGCAGGGAGCAGTCACGGGCGGGGGTTCCAGGGGCGGTCAGGGGACAGGGACCAGGGTGGTGGTGGATGGGGCAGCGGTCCCGGGGGGCGGGGGGCTGTCAGGGAATGGGGGGGGTTGGATGGGGCAGGAGTCCCGGGGGGGAGGGGGCGAGGGCGGATAGGGGGTGAAGGCCAGGCCACGACCCTCTCCCCTAACCGTCCCTCCTTACAATTTCCAAAACCCAATGCGGCCCTCAGGCCAAAAGTTTGCCCACCCCTGTGCTAGAAGGCCAATTTCTTTTGAAAATACTTCATATTGTCAAAGGTCCATAAATTCTGGATGTGATTTTTCCACTTTTCAAGAGATCCCCTTGTTAGCAAGTCTTCCTGATTTTTAATTTAATCCAATTACTCCTAATTATTCACCTGATCTCAAATTGGAGCTACCAGAAAAAAGGAAGGGAAGGGGTCAGCAGCATCCAAGAAAAAGAGGAAAGGCCAGCGAAGAAGCCACCAGAATAAATGAGAATTTACTAGAGGAAACAGTACTACAGCAGACAGTGTGGGAGAGGAATGGGGAAAGTGATGTAGTAGCAACCACCCCAGAAGCAGGGTGCACATGCAACAGTCAGAGGGCAATGTCCCTACTAAATGTGGGGAAATGAACTATATTGATAAAAGTACCTTTTTTCTAGTATAACTGCATACACTGAATCTGTTTCTAAACAGATGTAGTTAAAGTGGTACAAAAACTTGATCAGACTTGAGACTTGTTGAAAAACAGTGAGACTTAGGTGCTTTTGAACATTTTAGCCCCAGTCTTGTACATTTAGCCTCAGTAGAGGCTCATTCCTTTAAAGGCTCATGCTTTTAAATTCAGAAGTCCCTGGATTAAACTCTATATTTGACCCATGTAGGAATGTCATTACATGAACATTTAAGTTGTTTTCTCCAAGTACCACTTCCACAATCAGTTTCTTGTTCAAACCTAACTGTTCATTTTTTTCTGTACAGAAAGAGGTAATAGATAGTTTCAGTGAGAATAATTAATACAGAACAAAAAATGAAAGAACAAAAGTAAAGTCCCCATGACAGAGCATCTCCTATGCATCAGTCTGCACTAAGCAGAATACAAAATGGCTACAGGGAACAGTCCTTAGAGATTTAAAGGTGCAGTACACAGGAAACAAAGGAATAGCAGTTACACAGCTAAACTATTACTCTGAAACATGTTTGTGATGGGGTGTACAGACCGTACACCAGCAAGGAGGTGTTTAATGAAGACCTGGGGACCCAACTGGCCCCGCTCCTCTACAGATGTCAAGTGTGGCGTTAAAAGGAAGGAGAGCAAAGCTCTGCTTCTCCTTTGGTGCAAGATGACTGGTTTCAGTCAAGAGTCTGAGACAGTTTGCTCCCTGGATGAGTGTCCCAGTGGATGAGACAACCGGAGAGATCAACTAAACGACTGGCTGATTGAAGACAGGCCTGGAGTACAAGGGCAGGATCCCAGTGAAGACTCATCAGGTAACCCTATTTTGAGTTCTTAGCATTCTCCTACTTTTGGACTCAGATATCCCCAAAGGGATGGGACTTAAGTGTGCCTGAGCTGTAAGAGGTGGTAATTGACCATTGGCGACCCGGTGACCGGGTGAGTAGTGCCCCGTTGGGCCATGAGGGGCACCATGGAGGCAGGCCCTATCACGTTTGGGCAAATTACTGATTAGTGCAGGCAGGGTAGATTTGATTTAAATCAAATTGATTTAAATCACGATTTAAATCATGATTTAAATCACTAGTCAGGAAGACTCAGTTTAATATCATGGTTTTCTACATAAAAGTGCATTCTTGTTGGTTGTTCTAACCTTAATACATATTCTTCACAACTCAGAGATAGATGTAGGTTTCATTTTTAGAAGGTACACACTATACACTTTTAAACAGTGATTTATTTTGAAAACTTTTCAGATTAGTTTTACAGCTATATCAGCAAATGAATGAGTGTTTGGTTATTTCATTTACCAAAAATAATTGAAGCAGATATTTATGAAGTCATTGGGAGGTGAACTATCTCCAATTCACAGGTTAATCATTAATATTTGGAGGATGTTCTTGCCATGCTGTATTAGGAGGAGAACATCACCAGCCAGACATTTAAATTGTTTTATTTAACTAAAACAACAACGTTAAGTATTCTGGATTTTTTTCTTCAACAGCAAACATATAATATTTTAACAAAACAAGCATACGTCCCTCCCTTCTCACATTTATCTCCAGACTTCTCCTTGTCCAGATCTATTCCACCCTCAACAATCTTCTATTCATTGAACTTTTTGAAACTTTGCACTTTTAGAGAGAGGTAAGGAATTGATTCTGTGTACACAAATTTGCAGAGGGACAATAGAGTTGAGGTCTGTTATTTCTCATCTCTCTATACAGTAACTCCTTACATTTTTTTTTTTTGGAGGGAGGGTTTAGGGGATCTTCTCTCTCCCCACCTTTGCTGTCTGTGGGACCATCTAGAGCTTCCACCATGACAGTAGCAGGGAGGAGATGGTCTAGCTGCTGAAAAGAAGCTTTCTGCAGTTGTGGGGATCAGAATCAGGGTCCTGTGCATCTTGAAGGGAAGGAGAGTGGAGCAGCAAAGGCCAGGCTGTTGGAAGGGTAGAGAACATGTACCAGTTGTCACTCTGCCACGACAGGCAGTGAAAGTACAAGCATCACTGTTCCCAGTAGAGAGAAGTAGGTAAAAATTAGTTCCAAATACAGCTTCACCAGCTTGCTCCCAAATGTTCTGCCCCTTGGGGGTGTAGTATTTGGAGAAATGGCGGCAGGGAGCTTCACTGCCTCTGGAACTGGCTACCCAGACTTTGATCTGCTATGAGAGCCAAGAGAAATGGGTCCTTGCTCTGGCTAGCAACTCTTTCCACCCCTTCAGTGTGAGGGACTTGGCTCCCCCACAATGGAAGATGAAGGCTGCAGGAGAAAGAGGGGTGCTGCTGGCCAGATGGAATCCCCTATTTCCGCTCTCCTGGTAGGTTTTGCTCAGCTCTTATTGCTCTTCACAATGTGTACCACTATACTTTCTGTAATTTGAAAGTGAGAAGAGTCCCTTCTGGTTATGAGGTACCATGTAGAAATGTCGACAGTTGACTCTGACCATGAGTATGTCACATCAGTCAGCTGCCACTTGGCTTCCAGGTGGATTCTCAGGTGTTGGTTTGACCTATAAAACCCTACATGCTTGGAACCTCCCTACCTGAGTAATTACCTCTCTCCATGTATGATAAAAATGTAGTTACCAGCCCTAGAGAAACTTGAACTGGGGCCCCCTTGTTTTAGAAAACAGGGAATTGTTGCTGGCAAGGTTTTCTCTATTAGAACCCTAGGGCGTAAATTTTTAAAAGAGAGGGTAATTAATCATTAGAACAATTTACCAAGAGTCTTGGTGGATTCTTGACCACGGGCAACTTGGATGTTTTTCTAAAAGATCTGCTCTAGGAATTATTTTGTGGGAGTTCTATGTTGTTTGTAATACAGGAGGTCTGACTAGATGATCACAATTGTTCCTTCTGGCCTTGGAATCTATGATGTTGGAATTCACTCCCTGCTTGGTCTGAAACAGCCAAATCTGTTGATCTTCAGAGAGTCGATCTATTTGTTCACACTTTGAGTTGCCTGGATGGTTGGAGTTTATTTTGGACTTGCCTTGTTTAAGGAGTTCTTTTTCATGGGGAGGGGGGAGTTATCCACTAGAATTATTATTTCTATAGGACTGATTGAGGTTTTTAAAAGAAATTAGCAGGGTGCTTAGAGACTGCGATAATCATCTTCTCTTTATGTATAAATCAAAATAGCTACATAACAATAAATAGTGCTGTGAAGTTATCTGAATAGTACCTATAAATGTGGCCAGAGTGCTAGAAAATAGAAATCAAGAAGAAAAGAGAATTCTTCCCAGCAATCCCAGTACCCCGGGAAGCTTTATTTACTACTAAGTAAAATGATCAAGCTCTGTGCGTTTACTGACAACAAAATAACTAAATCATTGTCCCCATCACTTCAATGGGTATCTCACTCCTTGCCAATTCTCACAGCTGAGGTTGAGAAGTACAATTCTGACATTGTCGATTTTTCAGTTTACACAAAAAAGTTGTATCAAAACTAGAGAACCTGATTCTCCCCTGCCTTCCCCTGTGGCCAGTCATCTTACACCTGTGCAGAATGCTCCCTTTCTGACTTATGGGAGCATTTCAAATCTCCTTTGCAGTGGCATAAATGACTCTACGAGGACAAGGCAATGGAGAATCAGGTCTGTAGCGAGGGTATTGATAGGAAAGATGGAGAATTAATTTGCAAAGGAAATACAAAGCATTATGTTGATATGTTTCTGCCCTGATCGTATTCGCTGTACAGCTAGTGTGTTTCTTTCCTTCATACATATTATATAAATGAAGGAGAAAAGAAAACTGACAAATTATTAAGAAAATTGTTGGGGATGCAAGGTAGCTCCTTGCAAGGAGAGGGCATCGCAAGAGGCTATCTAATCAACAGCTCCTTCTGTCAACATCTGTTCAGGAATTCAAAGCACAGAGGATGGGAGTTTGAGCAGTAATGACATAGAGAGGTTCAGTGGATGAAAACAAAGGGGAAGCGTGCAAGTTAATTAGCAGCATAACTTGGCCCTGACAGCAGCTACGCATCAAAGACAACAACAGAAGTCTCTGAGAATGATTAATACAACAGTGCACGAGTCGACATGATAAGAATAGGGCATGTGAGAAGCAGGCTGTAAATATATTTGTGGCATTAATAAATGAAACCTTGCTGCGAGCTGCCCTATGTGAATTTCACCTGCTGTATAAACATTGATGATTTAACTAATTTGCGTTCTGTATACAGTATAGGCTCCTTGAAGATATATTTCCCTTTCTTGAACTCTGCTGCCTGTAACAGGCTTACCTCCATTTTCATGGTAATAAAGGTACTGTCCGTAGGTCTTAGCCCTCCCCCCTGCCCCAATAGACTTGTAGGTATGATTTGGGGGGAATTAATACTTACATATAACATAATGTACTCAAGTGGGCCTATATGCTGGCCAAAAGAAGAAACATTGTTTAGACCAGAGATTTTCAATGTTTTTCTTTCTGTGCCTCCCCCACCCCATGCTATAAAAACTCCACAGCCCACCTGTGTCACAATAACTAATTTTCTACATATAAAAGCCAGGGCTCATGTTAGGGGTTAGCAAGCAGGACAGTTGTCTGGGGCCCCATGCCACAGGGGGCCCTGTGAAGCTACATTGCTCAGGCTTCGGCTTCAGCTTCAGCCCCAGGTGGCAGGACTCAAGGCCCCAGGCTTTAGCCCCATGTACTGGGGCTTTGGCTTTCTGCGCAGGGCCCCAGTGAGTCTAATGCTGGCTCTGCTTGGCTGATCCCTTGAGATCTGCTCATGGCCCCCCAGGAGGCCCCAGACCCTGGTTGAGAACCATTGGTTTAGACAAAACTGGTATCAGAGAACAATTCTGGCCCTCCAGTCAATGCTGGTGAGTTGGCAGCACCCCAGAGAAGTAGCCATTTTAAGCCAGATCTTTGAAGGCATCTAAAAATGCAGAAAAGTGCCTAATGGCATTTACAAAGGCACCTAAGTAGGGTAGGGAGCGAGTTGCCTCCCTCTGTGAATCTGGACCCTTGTGTAAAGATAGACTCTCTGTGTGGAAGGGGAAGAGCCTGTAACTGTGGGTGGGAACACCAAACACACACACAGGCCACAATTCTCCTTTCACTTACCCTAGTTAGTCAGGAGAAACTCCTTGGCAGTCAATGGAGTTACTGATTCCAATCCAAAGCAAGGGGAGAGTGGGGTCCGTACTCTATCTGCAGGGTCTGTCACTCAGAAATCTGTCACTTTATTGCTTTCTTCTCAGGGATTTTCAAACTTACGTGTTTTGATACATCCTAGAGAATTTGGTTAACTGACTTGAAACCATCTGAGTGCATAGTTGGCCCATGTTAATACATGTTCATGTTATTGTTCCCCTCATGCTCCCTTCTCCTGTTCCATCCTGTTACACTTACTGCTTGTATCCTGTCTTAAATTAGACTGAAAGCTCTTTGGAGCAACAGTGTCCTGTTTTTACTCTGGGTTTGTACAGTGCCTACAAGTAGTAGTAGGAGTCTGAAATTAGATACATCCAGGTAATATTTTTAACTTGACCGACATTATTGGCATTACATCAGCAACAGAATCGAGCTAATATGATAGCTTTGGGGTTCAGAGAGGAGAGGGGAAGAGTGATGAGGCTCTTAATGAACTTTAGTGTGTTGATAAATTGAAAGGGTAGCAACAATTTTTATAGATTTTAAGGCCAGGACGGAACATTGGATCATCTAGCCTGACCTGCTGTATATCACAAGCTATTAACTTTCCCTCTATTGAGCCCCAAAACATGGGTTTGACTAAAGCCCAACTTGTGTCTGGCTAAAGCATATCTTCCAGAAGGGCATCCAGTCTTCATTAAAGACACAAACAGATGGAGAATCTACCACTTCCCTGGGGAGCTTGTTCCTGTGGTTAATCCCCTTCTCTGCTAAAAACATGTGCCTTATTTCTAATTTGAATATGTCTGGTTTCAGCTTCCAGCCATTGGTTTTTGTTATGCCTTTCTCAGCTAGATTAAAGAGGCCTTTAGTACTCAGTTTTTACTTCCCATGAAGGAACCTGTACACTTTAATCAAGTCATCTCTTACTCTCTCTTCTTGATCAGCTAAACCAGTGGTGCCCAAACTTTTCCTGTCACCCACTCCCATACCAGTAATGGAATGTGTCCATGCCTCCTCCCCATTTCTGCACAGTTGGCTCAGCAGAGGAGCTGGGGGCAGAACTGGGGATGGGGGAGGAGCTGGGGCAAGAGGCAGAGCTGGCCTGGAGGTGGAGAGAGAATGAGGGCAGAGCTGAGGTGGGGGCAGAGTGGAGCTGCAGCTGGGAGTGGAACGGGGCTGGGTGGTGCTTCCTTCTTGTCCCCCATGTGGGGACTGGTCTGGGCCCCACTGTATGCCCTCCTAAACATTCCTCCGCACCTCCGAAGGGGGGCTTGCCCCACAGTTTGGGAACCACTGAGCTAAACAGATTGAGTTCTTCAAAGTCTCTCATTGAGGCACTGACTTTTATTTTTCCTGGTGGGTGCTCCACCCCAGCTCTGCCTCGAGGCCCCATCCTCACTCTGTGTCTTCCCACCCCTGCTCTGGCCCCTCCCACAAGGCCCCCACCCACTGCTTGCTGCTTTCTGCCCTCCCCCGAGCACCTCCCGCCAGCCACCAAACAGCAGATTGGTGGCCCTGCCAAACAGCTGTGCCTGGTGGGTGCTGCGCACCCCTATTTTTTTCCATGTGTGCTTGAGCCCTGAAGAACCCACAGAGTCGGTTCCAAAGCTCTCACTATAATGCATTTTCTCCAGCCCTCAAATCACTTGTGTGGCTTCTTTCTCCAATTTTTCAACATCCTTTTAAAAATGTGGATCCCAGAACTGTACTCTGTCTCCCAGGATTAGTCTTACCACTGCTGTGTACAGACGTAAAATAATTTCCTTAGTCCTGCTCATTATTCTGCTGTTTGCACATCGACAGATTGCATTAACCCTTTTGCCACAACATCATACTGAGAGCTCATGTTGAGTTGCTTGTCCACTATGACCCCTAAATCCTTTTCAGAGTCATGTCTTTCCAGAATATGGTGCCCCATTCTGGAGATATGACCTGCATCCTTCATTAGAATCATAGAACCATAGGGTTGGAGGGGACTGCAAGGGTAAACTAGTCTAATCCCATGGTAAGACGCAGGATTTGTTATGTCTAAATTATCCAAGACAAATGGCTATCCAGCCTCCTTTTGAAAACCTCCGGTGAAGCAACTTCCACAACCTACCTATGCAGTTTGTTCCATTGTCCTACTGCTCTTACAGTTAGGAAGTTTTTCCTTAGATTTAATCAAAATCTGCTATGCTGTAGTTTGAACCCATTGCCTTTTGTCCTGCCATCCGTGACAAGAGAGAACAACTTTTCTCTATCTATTTTATGGCAGCCTTTCAATTATTTGAAGACCGCTATCATGTCCCCAGTAATCTCTTTTTTCCAAACTAAACATACCCAGTGCCTTCAGCCTTTGCTCATATGGCTTGGATTTCATCCCTTTCATCATCTTCGTCACTCGCCTCTGGATCCTTTCCAGTTTCTCTCTATCCTTTCTATACATTGGTGACCACAATTAGACACAATACTCCAGCTGAGGCCTAACAAGCACTGAGTAGAGCGGTACTATCACCTCCTGTGATTTGCATGCTATGTCTTTGTTATTTCAACCTAAAATTGCATTTGCCTTTTTTTTGCAACAGCATCGCATTGCTCACTCAAGTTGAGGTTGTGATCCACCACAACTCCCAGATCCTTCTCAGAAATGCTGACAAGCCAATTATCCCCCATTCTGTATTTGTGCATTTAGTTTTTTCTTCCCTAAGTGTAGCACCTTATATTTGTCTTTGTTCAATTTTGATGTTGTTGTCTATACAGATCTGTCGCATCTTATGCGCATTTAACATGCGCAATTTCAGCTTTACGCGGTCGGCAAAAAAAAAAAAAAAAAAAAAAGAAAAATAACAATTTTAATACTGTACCTGTAGTGCAGGCGATTCCACCCGCCATTACACTCAATGTAATTTTGACTATACGCGATTTTCGCTTTACGCGCTGACTGCGGAACATAACCCCAGTGTAAGATGCGACAGACCTGTAGTCCAGTTCTCCAATTTTTCAAGATCCCTCTGAATTTTAGCTCTATCCTCCAAAGTGTTGGCAACCCCTCACCCCCCAGCTAAATTTGCTCAGTATGCTCTCTATTCCTACATTCAGGTCATTATTAAAGATGTTAAGCAACACTGGACCCACAACAGATCCCTGTGCAACCCCACTTGAGACCGCCCTTCACTCTGACATCATTCCATTAATAATTACTCATTGTTTGCAATTTGTTAACCAATTCTGTATCCACTTAATGGTAGTTCCACTGAGCCTGCATTTTTCCAGGTTACTTATCAGAATGTCATGTGGGACTGTGTCAAAAGCATTGCTGAAGTCCAGGTATATTATGTCCATTGCATTCCCCCATTCAACAAACCAGTTACCTTGTCAGCTCAGTGGTTTGGGCATTGGCCTGCTAAACCCTGGGTTGTGAGTTTAATCCTTGAGGGGGGGTGGGATTTGGGGCTTGGTCCTGCTTTGAGCAGGGGGTTGGCCTAGATGACCTCCCAAGGTCCCTTCCAATCCTCTGATTCTATGAAAGAAGGAGATCAAGCTGGTTTAGCATGATTTGTACTTGGTAAATCCATGCTGGCTGCTAGTGATCACCCCTTCATCTTCCATGTATTCACAAATTGAATGTTTTATACATTGCTCTAGTCTAGTAGCTTCTCAAGTATTGAGGTTAGGCTGACTGGTCTACAGTTCCCTGGCTCCTCCTTTTTCCCTTTTTTTAAGCATGGGCACTACGTTAGCCCTTCTCCAGTCTTCTGGGAGCTATCCTGTCATTCATGTTTTTGCAAATATTAGATTGCAAATATCCCTCAATATGACTTTGCATTTGGCTGTATTAAAACACATTTTGTTTGAATGGGCCTGGATTACCAAGAGATCCAAATTGCTCTGTATTATTGACCTATCCTCATCATTATTTACCATTCCGCCAGTCTGTGTGTCATTCACAATCATAGATAAAAATGTTGACTAGGCTCAGGCCTACTACTAATCCTACTAGGAATACCCCAAAGCTATGATGACTTCCCACTGACAACTACTTTTTGAGAGCTATCAGTTAGCCAGTTGTTGTTAATCCATGTGCTTTAAGAATAACATTACTGTTATCAAACTTCTAATCTTATCAAAAAATGAAATTATATTTGTTTGACAAGACTTATTTTCCATAAAACTAAGAGAGCTAATTCTTTATTAATTGAATCCCATATCAGCTTTTCCATTATTTTGCCTGTGATTGATTACAGGCTAACTGGTCTATGAACTGGGCCATCCCACTTGCCCTTTTTGAATATTCACACTACGTTAGCACCCTTTCAGTCTTCTGGAATTTCCCCAGTTTTCCAAGATGTTTTCATTTTTAACATCAGCAAGCTAGAGAGCTCCTTGGCCACCTCTTTTAGGACTCTTGGGTGCAAGTTATCTGTGGCTACTGATTTTAAAATGTTTATCCCTATTATCCCTGTTCAACTTCCTCTGTAGTTACTAATGAACTGAAAAGCAGTTCATCCTCATATGATATGAGTACATCATCCTGTTTCTTTCCAAATACAGAACAGAAATATTATAGAATGCTTCTTCCTTTCCTGAATTATTATTAGATGGAGATAGTCATATTTTTAATAAAGCGATCAAAACTATTATGCTTCTTTCTGCAAAATGGTGATAATGATGCTTGTATCCTTGTAAAGTGCTACCGAATAGAAATGCTATAAAAGAGTTAGGTACTATTGTTCTATAATAGTAGGTACTATTAAAAAACCTCCTTCTTATTGCTCTGCCAGCCATGAATTTTTCCCTGATGTCTTTAGCTTTCCTTCTCAATTTTATGTACTTCATAACTTCTAATTTATATTGATTGTTACCTACTTCCCCTTTCTCTCTCTCTCTCTCAGAATTATATATATATATATATATATAATTCTAATTGCTGCCCCCACTTCCCCACTGAATCAAGATGGGCCTTTACCCCAAGTTGTCCTTTTTCATCATTGTGGAAGCATGGCTTTTTGGCCATCTAATGAACTCTTCTTAAAGAGCTTCTATATCGCTATATAAATTGAGTACAATTAGACAGTGGATACAGAGATCCTTCTTCCTCTACAAAAGGAGAGCAGCACAACGGTAACAGTCACATTAGGACTGATCTAAAGCCCCCCAAAGTGAATGTAAAGAATCTCATTGATTTCACTGGGGCTTTGGATCAGGGCTATTATCAACTTGAGAATAAAACTAAAAAGAAAACAGATCATCAAAAGAGGAAAGATAGCATGGGCAGTGGGTATAATAGGCCAGGGGAGGCTAAGTGTCCCATGGCACAGCTGCTGCTGTCCCACTACTGAATGCCAGGTTCGTGGTGACCCCCCTGTGCTCTGCCTCTTCCCCTCCCTGCTCCACCCTTTCCCAAAGTGCTGTTGTTGCTTGGTGAGTCTCTCCTCTCCTCTCCTCTCCTCTCCTCTCCTCTCCTCTCCTCCACCCCTCTCTCCGGAGGTCCCCACCACTTGCTGTATCCCTCCTCTCCTCCACCCCACTCCTGCATGAGGCCCCCCACTGCTCACAGTGTCCCTCCTCACCCTCCTGCCCCCACAGGAGGGGTGGGGGTGAAGGAGAGGAGGGACACTGCAGGTGCCTCATGGCAGAGGAGAGGAGGGACGCTGCTCGCAGCAGCAGGGAGGGTGGAGTGAAGAGGAGATGGGGCTTGGGGTGGAGTGTGCAGGGCCACGGGCGGAAGAGGTGGGACAGGGAACTAGCCTCCCACAAGGGAAGCTTCACCCACTGTCCACGAAGGATAGACAAGATGAAGAAAAGTAAAAATGAGTTATGGTGAAAGAAGTATGCGTGTGATTCAGAGTCCATTGAAGTCCAATTTAAGGACTCCCATTGACCGGAGTGGGCTTTAGATTTGGCCCCATACCTATCTCATAGAACTGGCAGGGACCCCAAAAGGTCATTGAGTCCAGCCCCCTGCCTTCACTAGCACCAAGTACTGATTTTGCCCCAGATCCCTAAGTGGCCCCCTCAGGGATTAAACTCACAACCCTGGGTTTAGCAGCTCAAACCACTGAGCTATCCCTGCCCCCATGTTAGATTGGGCTCTAAATAATTATAAAATGAATCCCACCTACCATAAAAATCATTGATTCTGATTGTACACTTAAGTTTGCAATGCTGTTTTAGCTGTGTCGGTCCCAGAATATAAGAGACCAGGTGGGTGAGGTAACATCTTTTATTGGACCAACTTCTCTTGGTGACAGAGACAAGCTTTCGAGTTTACGCAGAACTCTTCTTCAGGTCTACATTGAAGGTAATTCTTCTGTGTGAAGTGGTTTCTGAGTGGGACAGGGCCCATTCCAACCCTGAATCCTTTCCATTTAATTCAATGGGCTTTGGATCAGGTCCCAAAGAGAAGTTCCTGTTTCCTATCTTGAACACATAAAAAAGGTGCAACAAATGGAAGAGTATTTTCATTACTAGCTTAAAATGACAATGTTAGAGCCAGATTGTGTTATTTGGCCACTGTTCCAGGAGGAGTTGGGAGAAGGACTCTGCTTTAAGCATAATTTGTTCCCCCAGCTTGATGTGCTGGGGGGTTGTTTCAGCATAAAGCCACGTGAAATGCCCTGGATTGATTTTCACTTGGGCATTTTGCATCATCAATGTGAATCTGAAATTTGTGGCAAAGAACAGATCAAGAAATAGCATAGATCATATCTACAGAAAATTATTTTCATGATCTCCCATGTGTCATGCCAGGAACTGCATCTGATTAGGAACTGGTCTGATTCGGTAAAAACACTCTCACAGCAAAGTCAAAGCAGGTACTTAGGCCTTGGCTACATTTGCAAGTTAGAGTGCATTAAATCAGCCCCGGGTGCCCTAACTCCTGAGGTGTCCACACTGGCAAGGCACGTAGAGCGCCTGGACTCCTCGGCTGGAGCGCCCCTGGTAATTCACCTCCACGAGAAGCATAAAGCTTGCTGCGCCCCGGCTGGAGCGCTGTGGTGCCAGTGTGGACGCCCTGGTCTATTAATGTGCTGTGATTGGCCTGCGGGGGTGGGGCGGCGGATAGGGGGTGGGGGTCAGAGCCAGGCCACAACCCCCTCCCCTAACCAGCTCTCCATACAATTTCTGAATCCCGATGTGTCCCTCAGGCCAAAAAGTTTGCCTGCCCCTGCCATAGCAGCACAGAGTTCAACAAGTCAGGAGGAGGAAAGCGGGAGCGAGGGTGCCTGGCATCCCTAGATGCATGCAGCCAGGAGCTGTTTTCAAGCCAGGAGGAAGGCAGCCAGTCACGGCGGACGGTGCTTGAGGAAGAACAAACAGCAGAGGAGGTGCCCAGTAAGTGGCTTTTATTTTGGGAAGGTAGTTGTTCGGTGCGGGCTCTTGGGGCAAGGAGGGTTGCAGACAGAAGGGTTAGGGATGTGTGCATGCCTAGATGCGGAATAGGGAGTTGATGTGCTCTCTTACATTGTGGTAATCTGCCTCAGTGATCTCTTCAGAGGTCTTATGCAGAAGCTGAGCAATCGGCTTACGCAGGTTCCTTGGCAGAGCTACTGTGCTCCTTGTCCCAGTCAGGCTAACATGTCAACACGACTGTGCCGTGAGGGGCAGGGGAACCATTGCTGCACACAGGCAAGTGGCATAAGGGCCAGGGTGGAAGCCACATTGTAGTAAAAGACCCTCCCTTGCTTCCCAGGTCACCTTCAGCAACGAGATATCTTCCAGGACGAACTCATCCTGTGGAAAATGTGGGGACAGTGTTCAGTATAGGGACCCCCTGCAGCTGTTGGCTCTCCCCAAAGTACAGAACCAACTCCAGAGGACAGTACGGCTGTGAAACAATCAGTCCCCCTTGCCCCTGTGCTTACTCACCATTTTGGGGCTCCTGTGGGTTGTGTGTGCTCACTTTGGGACGGGCATTTTCTGCTATTGTGTACACTGTACTTGTCTTTAAGTATGACCAAATCATTGCTCTGACTAGTGTGAACAATGCTGCTACTGGTAAGTTCCATTTTGGCTTTACAGATGCAACCTTGAGATCCCAGCCGTCCTTGTTATCAACAGCCGAAAGACTGCAAAGAATCAGGAAGTGGCCGCAAAGAACCAAAGAGGACCAGTCATGCAGCAGTCCCTTACTGAAAATCAAAAAGTACAGGAGTGGCGGGAGACTGAAAGGAGGCGCCTCCAGCAGAATGCAGATCGCCGGCACCAAAGCAGGGAGTGACTCATAAGCATTATGGAGTGCCAAGCGGACTCGATACAGGCGCTCATAGCACTGCAGACGAAGCAGATCCGCGCCTGTCCCCTCCGCAGCCCTTGTCCCAAAACTCTTTCCCTTGTGCCCCCATGTCACTGCCAACCCACTTCCCCCAACATCCGGTTACTTATTGCCACCAGCTGTCTCCAACACCTGTAGCTTCACCACCCAGCCCTGCAAACTATGACCCTTACCCACTGCACTCAACCCCCATCACCATGAATTTTAGCCAGCCTGAAGTGACGCGCTCATTGTGCGGCACTCCAGACAGGAAGGCTGAATATGATAATGGAACATATGCAAATCTGTGATTGTCCCGTTCCCCACCCCGCCCCTTTCCCTCCCCCCACACAGCACAGATGTGTCGTGCCCTTTCTGTTTCCCCAGAAGTTGTATTTCTTTTTAATAAATGATTTTTTTTTTGGCTTTGAAAACATTCTTTTTGCATTAAGTAAAAGATACTGTAGCCCAGGAAAGCAACAGGCACTGCAACTCAGTGCATCATACGTAGCAAACACAGATACCTACTAGCATTGGAACCATTGCTCTTCATTCCTGTGCAGGGCACCAAACATTAGTGGTGGTTTTCAGCATCGAATTGCTCCCTCAAGGCATCCCTAATCCTTACAGCCCCACGCTGGGCCCCTCTAATAGCCCTGGTCTCTGGCAGTTCAAATTCAGCCTCCAGATGTTAAATCTCCGTGGTCCATGCCTTAGTGAAGCTTTTACCCTTCCCTTCTCAAATGTTATGGAGGGTACAGCACGCGGCTATAACCATGGGGATGTTGTCATCGGCCAGATTCAGCTTCCCATACAGATAGCGCCAGCGGCCCTTTAAACAGCCAAAAGCACACTCAACAGTCATTCTGCACTGACTCAGCCTGTTGTTGAACTGCTCCTTGCTGCTGTCAAGGCTCCCTGTGTAGGGTTTCATGAGCCATGGCATTAAAGGGTAAGCGGGGGTCTCCAAGGATCACAATGGGCATTTCGACTTTCCCTGTGGTGGTCTTCTGGTACAGGAAGAAAGTCCCAGCTTGCAGCTTCTTGAACAGGCCTGTGTTCTGAAAGATGCGTGTCATGCACTTTTCCGGGCCAGCCTGCGTTAATATCCATGAAACGCTCACGGTGATCCACAAGCGCCTGGAGAACCATAGAGAAATACCCCTTCCGATTTATGTACTTGGAGGCTAGGTGGTCTGGTGCCAGAATTGGAATATGGGTCCCATCTATTGCCCCTCTGCAGTTAGGGAAACTCATTTGTGCAAAGCCATCCACGATGTCACAGTTCTTCTGAGTAGGATGCGATTAATGGCCCTGCAAACTTGCATCAACACGATTCCAATGGTCGACTTTCGCACTCCAAACTGGTTAGCGACCGATTGGTAGCTGTCTGGAGTTGCCAGCTTCCAGATTGCAATAGCCACCCACTTCTCCACTGGCAGGAACAGCTCTGAATCTCGCAGGGTTGGGGTGAGCTCAGCACACAGTCCCAGGAAAGTGGCTTTCCTCATCCGAAAGTTCTGCAGCCACTGCTCGTCATCCCAGACTTGCATGATGACGTGATCCCACCACTCAGTGGTTGTTTCCCGAGCCCAAAAGTGGCATTCCACTGTGGTGAGCATGTCCGTGAATGCCACAAGCAGTCTCGTGTCATATGCATTATACGAGTTGATATCATCATTGGACTCCTCACTGTCACTTTGTAGCTTAAGGAGTAACTCAACTGCAATTTGTGATGTGCTGGCAAGACCCATCAGCATATTCCTCACAAGTTCAGGATCCATTCCCACAGACCGAAAGGGAAGACAGAGTGTGCAGTATAAAAAACGTTGAAAGATGGCGCCAAATGTGGATGGAAGCACAGGGATTGATAGGATGTGAAGCGATGCATCACGGGGCATTGAGACAGGACCAGAATGCCTCACACCCCGCACCCCCTTCCCACAAGCCACAGCACCAGAATGGGAAGAGCTGCCCACAATGCACCACTCACAATGCCACTGCAAGTGCCGCAAATGTGGTCACGCCACTGCGTTTGCAGATGACAGTGTGAACACAGGGCAGCGCTTTCCCTGCTGCTGTCTCTGAGGGCTGGTTTAACTCACAGCACTCTACAGCTGCAAGTGTAACCATGCCCTTAGATACTGTGGTGATGCAGGTGGCATAAGTGCCTAAAAGGGTGTACAAATAAATTGAAACGTGGGTTTCCTGAACAGAGATTCTTTACCTCTAAGTTGTTTAACCTGCTTTTGCTCTCACAGCAGTTGTCAGACTCCATTTTATAAAAGTAAAACCTGATTGAATATGGACTGTGAATATTTTTGGCCAATGCTCTTGCCTAAGGCTCTGATTCAGCGAGGACTGGAGCATGTGACTAACTTCAAGCATGTGAGTAGTCCCAGTGAAGTCAATGCCTACAGTTAACGTATGATTCGTACTTTGCTGAATCAGGGCTGAAGTTATTAGATCTGAAAGTGTTGATTCTGAGTGACCATACACTTGCTTTACATGCCTTAAACAATGGGAGTGCATCTTCTTTTACTATGTGCCTGTATTACAGTAGCAATTAGATCGAAGCTCCATTGTGTTAGGTGCTGTACAAACACATTGTAAGACAAGCAATTTTCTAATTGTTTTGCTTATTGATAACCTGGTGCTAAGTTCTCTGGAACAGAAAATTCCTGAAAAAGTTCCCCTTACTCTTTTATTACACGGATTAGTTGACACTCTGTATAAATTAATTCCTTTGAAGACATGGATGTTTATGGAATGGTATTCTGGCTGAGAACCAGGAGGTTCACCTTGAAATATTGAAACAGCTGGTAACCAAACCAAAGTAAAGCCACAATCATTTAAAGTTTCTGTACCTGTTTTTCCTGTTTGGATTGTTTTGAAAACAGCTTTCAGTCTTGGAACAAATTTATCAACCTGTTTACAGTAAGCAAACAGCACTTCAGCTGCTAAATGGGTTTGGGAGTTGGGCTGAATTAACCCTGTTGTGTCTTGTCTATTTAGATTATACATTCTTGGAGGCAGGGACTGTCTTGCTACCGTATGTGTATGTACAGCACCTTGTACAATGGGCCTCTAGGTGCTATTATAATAAGTCTTTTCATCTCTACTTTCTACTGGCGGGGATAATTGCCTTGCAAGTCAGGTAAAGAGCTTCAGTACTCAAAAGCCTTGATGATATAGGTAGTTATTAGTAAAAACAAACAGATCTGTACATATTGTCAGAATCAATTCCCTATTTGAGAACTGCCTTGCTTGTGCTTGTTAATATTTGAATATATAAAGTACATACAACATAGATGTCTCTATCCTTTGGGGATTTGTCAATTACAGTTGGTATTGTCTGCAAGGTTTCTCACTGCATCCTGATAAAAGGGCTCTCTTCTAGCAGACAGTGCTGGCTCAGCTTATTAACATGTGGAAAGTATCGACAGTATTTTAAAACAAAAACTTTTCAAGTTCTAGGGTTTTTAGAGAGAGATGATAGCAAATTGTAAACACTTTCAGTCCTAAAAAGATAAGCAGCTAGGATGGGTAATAGCTGCATTCTGTGGGTCTGATCCTGCTGTAACTCACCCTTCTGTAAATCACGGGTAACGCTTGAAGTTAGTAGTTGGAGTACAATTGGTGCAAGTTAGAGCAGAATCCAGCCCTGTGAGAACAAATATAACAATGCCCTGCTTTTTGGCCAATGGTGCCTTCAGAACTGTAGACGCAGGTAAAACTATCCAGTCATAAGGAGGGAAATGGAACTGTGTGGGGGACGAATAATCTTCTATTTGGGCTATTTGCAAATAGCCAGATTGTGTGAAACAGCTCTGAGACACAATTTCTCCTTTGAATTTTCCGTGCTGTGAGGGAGGGGCATAATTTGTTCCTGGCCTGTTTCACCAGCAAACTATAGCACCCTCTGTGTGCTAACTCAACTACTGTGGCTTGTGAGTGGACATAATTTGGCACGCTTGGACATAATTTGGCATGCAACACCTGTTTACTTCCACATAGCTGCATCTAAGTTAGGGTAGTGCAAACTGGGGCCAAAGAGGGATTCTTGCCCCTGCTTATTTCCTTGCACAGGTGTGTAATCCAAGTTACAATCTAGCTCCAACTGGCTTGCATGGCTGATGGCTCCATTATAGAGGAACAAGTTCAGAATGTATATGTTTCAGTGTATGTTTTACACTATGTTCATTTCACATTTGTTTCTGGAAAGGAGCCATCAGATTCCATTTTTGTTAAAAAAAAAAAATCCAAAACAGCTGGGGACAGTTTGTCTGAGCCTAGCTGCCAAAAAAACAAAACAAAACAAAACACTGGTGTTTGCTAAGCTCTGCCCTTGGCCATAGCTCCTACTGTTTAATCAAAAGGACTGAAGAAGCTTCTGAGAGATGCAGATACTGGAGTTTGCTCTGATAAACGGCAGAAGCAAAACAAAAACTCCCACTGTGATATGATGAATTTGAAACTAGCAGAATGGCACACAGACAAAGGGCATCTTTGGGGGAGAGATAAACAATGAAGAGGACAGGTCATAAGAACATAAGAACAGCAATACTCAGTTAGACCAAAGGTCCATCTAGCCCAGTATCCTGCCTTCTGACAGTGGCCAATGCCAGGTGCCCCAGAGGGAATGAACAGAACAGGTAATCATCAAGTGATCCATCCCTTGTCGCCTATTCCCCGCTTCTGGCAAACAGAGGCTAGGGACACCATCCCTGCCCATCCTGGCTAATAGCCATTGATGGACCTATCCTCCATGAATTTATCTAGTTCATTTTTGAACCCTGTTTTGGTCTTGGCCTTCACAACATCCTCGGGCAAGGAGTTCCACAGGTTGACTGTGCATTGTGTGAAAAAGATCACTAATACAAAGTGATCTGGATCGTTTTGTAAGCTAGGTGCAAGCAAACAATATGTGTTTTAACACAGCTAAATGTAGATGTATACATGTAGGCCATACTTACAGGATGGGTGCCTCTAACCTAGGAAGCAGTGATTCTGAAAATGATTTGGGGTCCTGGTGGATAATCAGCTGAACATGAGCTCCCAGTGTGACACTGTGGCAAAAAGGATTAATGCAATCCTTGGATGCATAACTAGGGGAATCTCGAATAGGAGTATCTGTATTTGGCAATGGTGCGACTGTTGCTACAAAAGATTGTCCAGTTTTGGTGTCAAAAATTCATGAAGAATGTCGATAAATTGGAGAGGGTTTGGAGAAGAGCCCAAGAATGATTAAAGGGTTAGAAAACATGCCTTACGGTTGGGACTGCAGATTTGTCCCAATCAAAAATCATGACGCCATCATGGTAAATTTAGTAAAAGTCCTGGGTTACTACAGTACTGGGATTACTCCTGGATTTCTGGTTAAAATATGCCAGTCTCCTTGCCCTGCTGAGGGGGCCCCAACCAGCCACAGCAGCATTTTCTGCCCCAGCAACACTGGAAGCCTAACCCTGCCCGGTGAGGAGAGGGTGCTGGGGGCAGGAGGGAGCTTGGAGAGCGAGCATGCCCTGCACTTACCCCGGTCTGTGGCAGCTCCTGAGGCTGGGCCTGGAGCCCCACCCTAGGCATTCCAACCTAGAACGCGGGGTTGCAGGGCCACATAGGTTTGAATAGCCCCCTCCCCAGGTCTCCCCATCTTGGGGAGGGGTGGGGGACAGATGGGCCAAACCTGAGTGGCACTGTGACCTCGCATGCTAGGTCACAACACCACTCACTGAAGTTTGGCTCTGCTGCTCCCCTATCATGATGGGGGGAGGGGAAGCAGAAAACCTGGGCGACACTGCAAGGTGAGTACATGGGTGGGCTCACTCTCCAGCACCCTCCCGTGAGGGGTGATTTGATCAGTCTATACACCCAAATATTAAATAATGGGCTCTTTCAATCTAGCAGAGAAAAGGCTGGAAGTTGAAATTAGACAAATTCAAACTGGAAAAAGTATAAAATTTCAACAGTGGAACAATGGAAATTTTAACCATTGGAACAATTTACCAATAGTCTTGGTAGATTCTCTATCACTGGCAATTTTAAAATCAAGATTGGATGTTTTTCTAAAAGATCTTCTCAAGGAATTATTTTGGGGAAGTTCTATAGTCTGAGCTATCCAGGAGGTCAGACTAGATGATCCCAGTGGTGTCTTCTGGCCTTGGAATCTATGAAATATTTGGGCAAGATACTTGATTTTTGGTTGGGGAGAAATATATACAGCCCAATCAAAAGCCCACTAGAGTCAACAGAGGTCCTCCATAGACTTCAGTGGGCTTTGGATTAGGACATATATATATTTTTCCCCAACCAAAGCATTAAGTATCTTGACCAAATATTTGATAGATTCCTAAAGAAGTAAGAACCCCAACTCCCATTGGCATTATCAAGCCAGTGCAAGCTGGGTGCCTAACTACCTTATATACTTGAGGAACATCCCACGCCCAGTGCTTGCTGTTCTTTACAAGACTACTTGAAACTGAAATTTCCTTCCCAATATTTTTGAGTAACCCTACAATAACAAACCAAAATGACAAGCATATATGACAGTCAGAACATGGATCAGTGTGGTTCATCATCATCCAAGCAGAGGCCTAGGAAGGAAGATAGACTAATGACAGGAAGTTTTACAGTGGCACAGTAGCACCAATATAGTTAAGGTTACATCACAACTTCTGCGTAAGGTTGACCTTTCTAAAATCGACATGCTTAGTCAGATTGCTTTGAAATTTGGTGTGTCTCAGAAGGCTGCAGGGTAGAGTTAGTCATCCAAATTTGGGTTCATCTGAACTAGGGGTTGCAGAGATATAAGGCCCCCAAAATAGCTATTCTCCAAAAAAAATTCTAAGTGGATTCTTTTGCACAGACTTAGAGATTTAACTATTGATGTGATGTGGGTCAAAATGGTTTCAATCTGTTAAATTTTACCCAAGGTCATGCATGGCACCCACTAAATCTTTGGGGAACCCAAACTGAAAATGATATTTGTTTTTACAGTGTGCACGTGCCAATGCAGAAAATGGGCTAGAGGATTTCTGTTCCCTCCATTTGATATGTTCTAAAACTTGACTCTTGTAAGTGTTCTAAAATCTAAACAGTTACTCAGATTGCTTTAAAATTTGGTGTGCCTGGTGCGGGGCACAGGGTAACAACATTAGCAATTCAGATTTGGGGTCATTTGCCCAAGGTGTTCCTGAGTTACAGCCTCCCCCCACCCCAACCAATTTCTTTCTGATGCCTTACACTGTGAAATTAAGAAATACTAGTCAGGAGTGGATGAGTCACAGAGGGCTTGTCTACATTACCGGCCGGATCAGCAGGCAGCGATTGATCCAGCGGGGGTTGATTTATCACGTCTAGTATAGACACAATAAATCGATCGCTGAGCACTCTCCCGTCGACTCCAGTACTCCACCAGAACGAGGCTTGCAAGCGGAGTCGACGGTAGAGTGTCAGCTGTCGACTTACCACATTGAAGACACCGCAGTAAGTAAATCTAAATACATCGACTTCAGCTACACTATTCACACAGTAGTGTAGACAAGCCCTGAGACTGAGGGCTGTGATCTCACCCTTAATTAACAAACTTAAGGATAAATTAATCACAAGCCCCCACCTAAGACACAAGGAGTTTTGGACTGAGTGAATGGAGGTTGCTACAATTTGTGTGTCCTGGGTGACAATTTTATTTTGGGGGGAATGTAATCCAAGTATCTGGGGTACAAAATTAGATGTGTGAATGCTTCCCAGAGGAGAGGGCTCTTAATGGGTGGGGAAATAGAGAGGAGTTTGGGGCTACAATGAGGAGAGGGTGTTATGGGGAAGAGAGAATGGGTGTGGGGCTCAGATGGGGGAGGCATGAGGTTGGGGAGAGTGGAGGGGTGGGACCTGGGAAGGGGGATGTGAGGGTGAGGGGCAAGGCACTGGTGGAGAATAGGGGCAGGGATACCTGACAGCCCCTCATTCTTCCCTCGCCTGTGTGTGCCCGGATCTAGGGGGCTCATGCCTCTCTCAGGGGGCCTGAGCATCCTTCTCTCTTCCCTCCTATGAGCTGGGATACGGGAGGTCTTGCCCTTCTAGGGGCATCTGAGCCCCTTTGTCTATCCTCCAATGCATGTGCCAGGATCTGAAGGCTGGCTCTGCCCACCTACAGGGGTTAGATCCCCCATCTCCCTCGTGTGCTGGGTTCTGTGGGAGGGTCTGAGGCCCCTGCCCCTGCGTGAGCCAGGATCTGGGGAAGTCCTGCCCTTTCAGGTGGGAAGCTGAGAGCAGGCATACTTCATGTATATCACAGGCTCTAAAGCATTCAGGAGGGCAATGAGAACACCCACTGAGATGAACTGAGCAGTTCATAGGTCTCAGAATTATTGTTTCAGGTTGTCTCAAGACATCTCCCTGCTGTCCTACATACCACACAGTGGTGCACACACAGACTCTGTCAGTACTCCCCTCTCCTTTTACCAGGACAGCCACCCCAGCCCTTCCAACTGGAGTGTAATCCTCACTCCTCCCCACAGGAGTCGCCCACAGCCTCTTTGCTAGGGAGCAGCCTCATGCTCCTTGGCCCTATCATGGTTCCTCTGGGTCCAGCTCTCCAGCCCTGGAGATGTCAGCAGGAGACAGTGGGAGATGTCTCCACTGCTCCCCTGCCTTCAGCCCTTTCTGGCCCTCAGCTCCAGCTTAGAGCCAGCAGACATCTCCATCTACTGCTGCTGCCTTCTGCTCTCTGGCTTGGGGATATCAGCCAGCAACTCCTCTGGGAGCTCATCTCCTGCCTTGTTCAGCCTTCCCCCACAAACACCTTCTGCTTTCTTCCAAGACTTCCTCAAGTTCCCCTGGTCTCTGGCAGCTCTCACCTAACCCTGCTTGAACCAGTCTGCTCTAATTCACTAGGACATTCTCCCTGTCCCCCCCCACCCCATGAGCCTTTTCAATTCCCAGGTGCTGCCCTGCCCTCATAATTGGCCAAACTGGAGTACCTGTCCTGGCAGAGGGGAGCTGGACCTAGTTCATTTACATGGGCCAGCCACCTTGTGATGCCTGCCAACAGATAACATTCTGCAATTAGCTTTTCTTACTATCTTACAAGACCACATTACTAAGAGGGAAATAGTTCTGCTGGCTGTGACCTGCAGGAATGTCTGATAAGCATTTGGGCTCTCGTGCCAGTTTGTTTTTAATTAACATAAAATAGTCGATGCTGGCAATGAAATCTGGGCCTCTGGAAATGCTTCCTGTTTATCTCCTATCATCAGAGAGTTCAGTGCTATGTTGGCCAATCTTCACTGCCCGAAGGGCTGCATTGGCCTCTTGCTAGGAGTCCAAAGACTGCATTTCATTTGCATATAAATCTACCTACAATTTCAGAACAAAATGTACAGGGTAATAATTTTATTTGTAGAGCAACATAAGGTGCCCAGAGTGCTCTATGAAATACAGAAGGAAAGGAAGGATAATGAGAGGAAGGATGGGTTTTGTAGTTAAAGGACGGGACTGAGCATCAGACTTCCTGGCTCTGCTACAGATTTCCTGTGTGCTGTTGGACAAGTCACTTAATCTCTTTGGCCCAGATTTTTAAAGGTATTTAGGCATTGCTCCACTCTGTGTTGCCAAGCCTAGGGATTTAGATAGCTAAGTCCCATTTTGAAAAGTGACAGGCAGTTAGATTCTTAAATCCTATTGACTTTCTATAAAACTTAGGCTCCTAAATCACATTTGAAAATGTGAATTAGCCATCTAGTCACTTAGAATGCTGAGCAAAGCCAAGCCCAAATACAATTCCCCAGGTTTAAAATGGAGATAATACTCCCTTTGACTGATCTGTTTAGATTCTAGCTCTGCAGGGCAGTGACTGTCTATGATTTGTTTATATATTGCCTAGCACGTTCCTTCTTGGGGCCTGATATTGCTACTAAAAGGAGTCTCAATGGGAAGACTGGCATTGCTGCTGTCTGACTTTACTTTTCAGCTGGCCACATACATGAGGGAATGCAAGTGACTGCTGTTATGTTTTCTTCAGTTTCACAATTAAAATGGTCTATTTTGCAAGTTTATGAGTCATATGCCAAAGATTTTTATGCTGACTATATGTCAATTACCAAGGAAACTATAAGGAGGATCATAGAAGTTTTCCACTGGGGAATGAGAAGTCGTTTCAGGCAGTCTAGGAAGGGACTCTCTCTTATGCCTGTGTTTCAGTTTTCTGTTTTAGGACATTTTGTATACATCCTCCTGCGAGATTTTAAATACATTTGACCTTTTCCCTATCCCTAGTGGAGACCACTTTATGTAAGATTACAGTAATATTTTACAAAAAGAGGGTAGAAGAGCGATATACCACATTTTGAAGCATGAATTTCAATAGCATAAGAAGGATCTAGGGAGACCTTGAAAGGACCTGGGGAATTTAAACACTTAAAAGGGTAAATTGGTGGCAGCAAAAACTTATCATGTATTGAAGAGATAAACCACACTGCACTGTATAGGCAGCTGATTGGTTAGGAATTAGAGGTCATGCTGTTCACCTCCAAAATTGGTTTTTACAGCTAGCAGCCCTCCTATGTAGCTTTGGATATCTGCCACTTAGACATTTAGAAATATAATTGCTTCATGAAATTTGAACTGGAGCAGAGTGGGGTATTTTAAGTCCATCAGATCTAGCTGAACTTTGGTCTCAGCTTTTTTGGATTCATCTGAAAATGGATCTATAAATGTTTTTTCATTTCAAATCTATAAATTCTTTTGAAAGTTTGTAAGCTATTGATTAAAGGGTGCACCTGCTTCCATCCACAACTGAATATTAAGTTCCTGAAAATATCTTGTCAGCTGGTGAGGGTAAGAAATTTGCTTCAGATCTTGAGAGTAGAGCTTTGCATAAAGCGATGGGACTGTATGAGTTAGCTGCAGAATTAACTGTACACAAATTCCCTTCACCAGCTGCATCCAAAACTCCCAGAACTACTCTCAAACAAAAGTCCTCTCTGTTCCTTTCCTGTCTGTTCTCACCATTATTCTTCCCCTCCCAAGACATAGTGAAGCCCAGGATAGCCTCAGAGGTGGATTAAGATTTATTGGGGCCCTTGGCACAAAGAATATTTGGTCCCCCCATATTTCCCTTGCCATGGGGCCACTCCCCCTGCTCCTCCTCTTCCTCCTGATGCCCCACCCCCTGGCCAGGCTGAAGCCAGAACCAGGCCATAATAAGCTGCCCAGGGAGACCGGGCCTCTGTGGGGAGCCCCAGACCTTCCACCCAGGGCCGACTCCAGGCACCAGCCTGGCAAGCAGGTGCTTGGGGCGGCCGCTCTGGAGAGGGGCAGCACGTCCAGCTATACAGCGGCAATTCGGCGGACGGTCCCTCACTCATGTTCGGAGCGAAGGACCTCCCACCGAATTGCCGCCACAGATCGCGATCGCGGCTTTTTTTTTTTTTTGGGCTGCTTGGGGCGGCCAAAACCCTGGAGCCGGCCCTGCTTCCACCTAACCTGGGTAACAGGGCCCGGGCCCCAGGGGAAGAGGATGAGGATGAGGAGGGGGCAGGGCCTTGGGGAGAAGAGGAGGAACAGAAAGCGAGGCCACAGTTCTGGCACTGATGGCCCCCTGACTTCTCCACAGGTTCTGGTGAACCTGCGGGGGCTCCCAAATTGGCCAGGACCCATGTGTTAATCCACCATTGGATCGTTTTCACCCAAGGGGACTGTATCATAGGCTTCACAGATAATTTCTATTTATAATTGTGATCAGATTCAGGAAGAGAAGAAGATAAGGCGGTAGTCCAGGGGATTTCATGACAGATGAAGAAAGACTATGGCTGAGGCAAACATTGCTTCTTTATGCTCGACTCTTTAAAAAGAAAAAATATTCTTTTGCACTTTAAATAAACAGCTCTTCACAAGTGTCTGAAGTCTGCTAAAATATGCGGGATCCCTTGCTTGACCTACCTCTGTGAGGATGTGTGTGCTGTTTCTTTAAATATGTAGCAGGAAAAGGTTCTAATGAAAAGCTCTACAGTGAAATAGAGACATAGCTTTTGGATAAGGTTGTTTTCTTCATTTGAACAAGGAACTTTATTAAATGTTTCAGACTAGAAATAAGACACAGATTAACAGTGAGGATAATTAACCATTGGAGAAGTTTACCTAGGGATGTGGTGAATTTGCCATCTCTTGAAATCTTTAAATCAAGATTGGATATCTTTCTACAAGAAATGCACTGAGTCAACCAGAATTTATGGGTTTGATGCAGGAATCACGGTGTGAAATTCTGGGGCCTGTGTTGTGCAGGAGTTCAGACTAGAGAGTCACTTCTAACCTTAAAAATCTATGAATCTATAATACAGATATTAGAAGAAAGTGGCTTTCTGTCATTCTTTACCACGATCACATGATGTGGTGTCAGAAATTGTCTCATTTTTAACCATCATAAATAAGAAGGAAAGAAAATGCTAAACTCCAGGGCATTGTCTCAGACCCTCCAAGACTTACAGTTTGATAGAGCCATGAAAGGGAGTGCTTCATTGCTTCTGAACTACAGCACAGCTTAACAGAAAGTAATGAAGTGCCAGGCAACTAACTGACGTATGCAACTGGGAATAGAGTTGAAAAAATAGTTAGAAAACATTTGCCTTGGCTGAGGAAGGAGATAAGAATATTTATGACATTGTTCTTGAAAAGCCTACGAGTATTTCATTCCATACAGAAATCTAATATCAGAACATCCAGGCTTTACCAAATGGAGCAGCCTCCTTGCTATCTAGGTTGTGGTGGAGGTAGGTCTGCTGCACTAATGTCCCCTATGAACCCCACTTGTCCAGGAAAGGGCTTGCTCTTTCCCCCCCAGCACTGCCAGCAGGAGTGCACACTTAGCTCTGCACAGGTCAGCTGCTTTCCCATAGGGGAACTAAGGGTAAGGGGGAGGCTACCTGGGGAGGGAGGGCATGACTCGAGCTGTTGGGGGGAACCTTTAAATTGTGCGTCCCCCATCAGCAGCTAAGGGTCCTCTCTGCTCCCCTGGCCCAGAAACTTTACTTGCTTGGTCCCAAGGGCTGCTTCCCCAAAATCAGGCAGGTGGGTACATAGGAGATAAATGGGTGTGAGATCAGCTCCGCCATGAGCCTCCTCCCATATGAAGAGGAATGGGAATGGGGGCCACAGCGGATAGGGGAGTAGCATGCTGATTCACTACGCTGTGCCCTGTCCCAGGCGTGTTCCCAACATAGCTGTTCCGTAGTTTAGTTTTAATGGCAGATTAACTATTAAGCAGGTGATGCCAGCCTGCTGTGACCTGCTTGAAACCCATCTACCTTTTTTTCAATCCCTGATTGCCTATCCCCACCCTCAGGCTTTCTGTTTGAAACTCTTTCTGTTTCCACTAGTTGTACTTAACAGTATACTGAAATTCCTTGGGGCAGTGCCTTGTCTAAGCTGTTGGGCAAAGTGCAGTGAACATTTCTATACTGCATCAAGAATAAGGAAACTCCTTTCTTTACTCCCATCTCTGACTTCATCCCATATCCTGCAAACCTCATTCATCCTCTGGAAGTTGCTGCGGTTCCTTCTGTTAGTGTGAGGACAATGTGTGATTGCTGTGACTTACAGTTTCAGGCCCTTAAACTGGGAGATGACTCTAGGGTGACCAGATCACCCAAGTCAAATATCGGGACGCGGGCGGGGGGGAGGGGGGGAAGGAGGGGGGGGGGCATAGCGGGAGGAGGCAGGGAAAAAAAAAAACACTCGCAGGCCTCAGCCCCCCCGTCCCGCTCGGGTCCCGCAGGGGAACGAACAGGGCTGGGCTGCCGATGCCTCTGCCCCAGGGCCGCTGCGGGATTGCACCAACTGGGCAGCAGCCCAGACGCGACTGGCCAGGGGCTGGGTGCAGCGTGCGTGCCGCTGGGTCCCTGCAGCAGGCCCAGGCTCGGGGGGTTTGGGCCTGGGCGCCAGAGCCACAGCCGCCAAGCGCCATGCCGCTTCCCCGCCCCCGCGGCAGTGGAGCTGCAGCAGCGGCTGCTCCCGAGTCCCGCTGCCCAAGGGGGAGAACAGCCCCCGCCTGGCCCCGCGGGCCGCCCCCCTACTCTCCCTACCGCCCGATTGAGTCCTGCCTGCGCTGGGGGCCAGGCCGGACTCTCATTCACCCCGGCCCCGCGCTTCCCCTGCGTCTCCTGGGCCTCCCTCCACAAGCGCCGGAGGGAGGAGGAAGGGCGAGCCTGGGGAAGAGGCGGGGATTCAGGGAGGGAGCCAATGGGGGAAGGAGGGGGCGGAGTCGGGGCGCGGGGTGGGGGGGCACGAGCACTTCCGGGCTCCGGAGTATTTGCTTATTTGTCCAGTGTCCCGACCTAACATTGGTTGGGACGCGGGACAAACATCGGGACAGTCCCGATAAAATCGGGACGTCTGGTCACCCTAGATAACTCTAGTGGGGATTGGTTCTGCCCTCCCCACACCCCTGTGCTTCAACCCTGCTGCTCTGGTGGCTTATAAATAGACTTGGTAGAATGCAATTTTTATTTTTTTTATAACTTTGATGTGTACAATCAATTGTTTATTTGTAAGCTTTTTTTATATATAATTTTTAATTTTCACAGTTGTGGGAAATTATGGGGGGAGGTCAGATAATTTTTTAATGATAGTCAGGGCCGGCTCCAGGGTTTTGGCCGCCCCAAGCAGCCAAAAAAAAAAAAAAAGCCGCAATCGCGATCTGCGGCGGCAATTCGGCGGGAGGTCCTTCGCTCTGAGCGTGAGTGAGGAACCGTCTGCCAAATTGCTGCCGAATAGCTGGACGTGCCGCCCCTCTCCGGAGCGGCCGCCCCAAGCACCTGCTTGCCAGGCTGGCGCCTGGAGCCGGCTCTGATGATAGTAGAATTTAAGATTCAAAGAGTTCAAGCTTTAACGCTGTTAAAACAAACAGAGATAAGGTGGGTGAGGTAATATCTTTGTTTGGGCCAACTTTGATTGATGGAAGAGAGAAGCTTTTGAGCTCCACAGACCTGGAGAAGAGCTCTGTGGGGTTTGAAAGCTTGTTTCTTTCACCAACAGGGCCGGCTCCAGGCACCAGCTTACCAAGCAGGTGCTTGGGGCAGCCACTTCGGAGAGGGGCGGCATGTCCAGCTGTTCGGCGGCAATTCGGCGGAGGGTCCCTCACTCCTGCTCAGAGCGAAGGACCTCCTGCAGAATTGCCGCCGCAGATCACGATCGCGGCTTTTTTTGTTTTGTTTTTTTTTGGCTGCTTGGGGCGGCCAAAACCCTGGAACCGACCCTGGTTCAACACCTTTGTCAGGGAAGAGGCCACCACAAGTGTAACCTAAACCAAAGTACCTTGCTGAACTTGGGCGTACGTATGTGCCTAGCTAGCTTTAATGAGACAACTCACATGTTTAAAAATAGGCACCTACTTGCACACTTTGGTGAATGGGGCCCAAATCCACACCCCTGAAGAAGCTGGGATGGTGAGATTGAGTTACCTAGAACAGAGTTCATTGAAATGGGCAACTAAATAACTTTTTTTTTTTTACTTAAAATGAACAGTATATGATAAATGAAGCAACTCCCTCTCTCTCCCTGTTCACTAGTGCAAGGATGGAAAAAACTAAAGCCGTGCCCCACCATTCACACACTGGTTTGGAGAACTTGCAGCCACGTGCATCATGGTCTCACGACATTAAACTGAAATCCAGGAGAATGGTAGGGGATTTTTTGGCTCCAAACATGCCTCTGCAGTATTTCTGGTGCCTGCCTCCCGGGAAAGTGAACCCGACACGGGAGAAAAGTGACCCTCACACCCCGACAGTGCTTTTGTTTCAATTGCGGGCAAAAGGAACTCTCCAGCAGCAGCATCCACCCAGCGCTCGCACTCCCGACGATCCAACGGGCTGCCGGGCCCCTGGGCACGGGTGTGGTTACCGACACGTGCACAGAAGCTGGAAGCGACCGGGGCCTCCTGACCCCGCCCCTGGAAACTACATCTCCCAGCCGCCCCCGGAGCATGCGCAGTAGGATTAGATGAGCTCACGGATCACAGGACGGGCTGACGTCAGAGAGGGGGCGATGAGCGCAGCAGCGCAGTGAGCGTCAGGAAGGAGCCCGGGGCGCCCTGCGCGGGGCTTGCGCGTCAGTTCTGAGCGAAGCAGCAGGTGCGTAAGAGCGGGCCCCGGGGCGGGCTAGTGCGGCGGGGGCTCTGCGGTCCTGCCTGGAGCCGGTGCCGTGGCAAGGCGGGCGCGAGCGAGGTGAATCGAGGTCGCTGAGACGCTGCCAAGGGGCAGGCGGTGTTTTGTAACCTGCGTCTTGCGCTGCGCCGCTCCGGGGCCCCGGCTAGGGCACAGGGACCCTGCCTACTGACCCAGCCACTTCCCTAGCCCCAGCGCGGCTGGCTGGCGTCATTCAGGTTTGCAACTCCTGGGTGGCAGGTGCTCTGGCTGGCAGGGCTGGCCCTGGGGCAGAGCGCGGGGAGAAGAAAGCAGCTAGAGACAAGCCAGGGAGACGCCAAGTGTCTGCTTGAAAGAAGAGAGACAAGACGGGGGAGGTGGTAGCTTTTATTGGGCCAGCTTCTGTTGGGGAGAGACACCTTTCCAGCCACACACAGCTCTTCTTCGGGTAGCTGCCTTTCCCACACCTGAAGAAGAGCACTGTGTGGCTGGAAAGCTTGTGTCTCTCCCCAACAGAAGTTGGCCCACTAAAAGATATCCTCTCCCTTGCCTTGTCTCTCTAATATCCTGGGACCCAGGTGGCTACAACAACACTGCCTACTCGAAATAAGTGTAGCCAACTCCTCCTTCCCCCAGAGGAGAGACTTTTCCTCTTTCCCTTTGAATCCGAAAGAATCTCCCACTCCACTGAGGAAGTCTTAGGGCGGGTCTGGTAAGCAAACAGAACAAAAATTTCAATTGAACTTACTTGGCTTAACTGAAAAGAAGAGGTCTCTTGTCTCCAGCATGTTACCTATTAGGATAATATTCCTTGCCCATAATCTTAGTGTAGTGTTGTCACTGCCGTTTTGGGGGAGAGAATTATGTCCTTTCTGCTTAGGTCATCCAAATACGGTCCTGGGATCTGAGATGTCTGTAAAGTGTGGTATTGCCACCCATTAAAAAAATCATGAGCCTGATTTAAAAAACAAAACAAAAACAGCCTCAAAATTTTAAATTTGAGGACCTTTTTATTTATCTTTGGTTTCTGAGTCTTTATGTTACACTTGCTTTATTTTTTCAAGCTTGTTCTCAACCATGAGGACTAGAAATTTCCCTTTTTAACGAAACCCGAGACTCTCATGCAAGTTCTTGATTCCAGCACTGGGGCTTTAAGAAAAACACCAAATATTGTGAAACTTGTGATTAAACTGAGGGCATCGGGTAGAGCTGATTGAATATATGATTTTTTCAGTTTGGTGGCCCAATGAAAACTTTTTTTTTTTGTTTCGTTTCAAACTGAAACAATTTGGTTTTTCTTACTGGAAAAAAAAAAGTAAACAGTTTCATTCAGGTTTAGGTGTTTATAGCTCTGTATATAATTGGTGAGGTTAGAGAGTCCAGACATGTTTTTGGATGAATACAAAAGTGGTGCAGACTTTGAATGCTTTGTAAGCTTTGTATTGTGGATAGACTGGGAAAAGCAGGGCAAGGCATAGTCCTAGTGTAGCCAGGATGGCAGAGGTATAAGTTGTTCAGTAGTGGAAAGTTATAAGCCGTTTCTGGTAATAGTAGAGAAACACAGCCACGTAATACAAGCAAGAATGCATAATGGAGAGGGTGGATTGGACAGGGAAGTAACTGGGATATTATTTCAATGAGTCATTTGTATCTGAGCTCTCGAGTCTCGAGCGGTTTTGAATTGGATGACTTTGGCCCTTTCTAATCTTAGCCTAGATCCTGAAAATGGCTCTGTGTGGAGCATGTTTACTTCAGCAGGCTCGAGTCTGCCTATAGGTAGCCAGTTGTGGGATCAGGAAGTTTAAAAGGCAGTATTCCCACTTGTTTCAGTGGACATAGCTGGTGTTTGAATTTGGCACTATAACTTTTATTCGGTGAGGTGGGGAAGAAGGGGGAAGGGGTGTGTGTGTGTGTTTTGGGGGGGGAGAACAAGTTTAGGGAGGAGAACACTGCTCTTAAGCCTGAAACCCCACCTCAAGATGGGGTAGGGACTGGCTTGTGAACTATCCAAACTCAGTGCTAGCATAATTCCAAAACTGATCTTTTTGTAACTAGGTCTTTCTGGGCCTGATTTTCAGACCAGCCTCACCCTGGCTGCCCTTCATTATATTGTTTTAATTCTCCATCCTCAATCATTCACAGGACACTTACATACACATCTCAGTAGTGTTATCTAATGGGTGGGAACAATTGAGTATCTGGGCCCCGATCCTGCAGTTAGGTCTGAATGGGCAGACCCCTGTCCAGACTCCCACTGAGATCCAGTTGCAGAATTGGGACCTTTGCCATCTTAATTTTATTAATTGTCCCTGCAATTTTCTTTTGCCCTCCCAAAAGCAGATGCAAGTAGGGAAGGCAGGTTTTAAAAATCTGCCTCTGGGAATAGTACAAATCTTACAAAAAGAGACTATTGGATATTTTGGATTATATTTACATTTTCTGGATATGAAAGCTGTCATGTGTGAACAGGAGGAGGAAGAATGCTGCTAATCTGCACAGTGGGGGACAGCCATAGCAGCTTTTCAGTCCAGCTGCTGTTAATTCATGTCTAGTGTCTGCAGAGCACCATTGCATTATTGCCTTTAGATTTCAGTGATTGATTCATTTATCACAGGCGTCAACAAAACTTCCCAATTTGTTCTATTTTAAGTCCTGTTTTCATGTATTAGTTGCACTTTTATTAAACATTAACTTAAGGCAAATACCACTCCATTATAACTGATCCTATCAAGCTAGATTTGACAATTTTGGAAATATCTTTAAATTTACTGTTGCCTGAATTGCATACATTGTATTTCTTCTCAAAACTGAGTATTTCCATACCAGTGGTCCAGGGCAGAACATCTGTTTGGTTTCAATGCTACTCCCATCTATGTGCTGACAGTAATACATTCTACCTTCCTGTGTGATTTTTATCCTTGTATACACTGGTAGTAAGTGTCATGTACTTAATTAAATTAATTTTAGTTTATTTTAATTTACTGCAGCACATAATTTGTCATACATGAGATTACATGCAAAATATTGTATAAATACAAAATGTTATCGCCATCATCAATTGCTGTCCAACCACTGGATTTTTTTGCCATTGTAATGATATATCAACAGTTTTTTGTATGATACACTTAGACATTCTACAGGGCTTTTTTTTTTTAAAAAAAAAGCAGTCCTCCACTAAACTTTATATGTAGCTTTTAATTGTTCAGAAGAAAAGGTTTCTTGGTCTCTCCTTTTAAAAAATAAAATAAAATAAAAAAAATACTGGTGATGGAAGAAACATGTCTGCTCTATACCACGGGGAGTAACTCTATCTTATTCTAACAGTGTGGGTATGTTTCTAAGGTAGCAACAACTATCTCATTGCCTGACACTACACTTACAACCACTGAAGTCAGTGGGATTTCATGAGAGTTCACTGTTGGAACTCCAGTTGACTTTAATAACTACTGAGGGCACTCAGTACCACATAATATTGTCCCTTATGTATAGATTGGTATTTCAATAGTAAATGTTTCACATGCGGGAGAAAATTGTGTGGTTTTTTTTTTCTTTTTTTTCTTTTTTAAAGCTTAAATACAATTAAAGCTTTAGAAGCTCTAGAAAGGAAGGGTTGCCCATGGGTAGGGTGCTAGCATGGAATTTTCCTTGAGATTTTGTGCGAGACACTGAAGTCCAAATCATTAAAGGTGTTTAGGCTCCTATCTTCCATTGAAATTAGTGGAAGTTAGGAGACTAAATATTTTTAAGGATCTGGGCCTTAGTCTCCCTGTGCCTCAGTTTCCCATCTGTAAAATGGGAATAATAGCACTGGGTGTCATGAGGGTGTACATTAAAGATCATCAGGTGCTCAGATGCTACAGTAATTGGGGTATTTGATAGAACTATTTTAGGTAGGAGGAAGGAAGTTGTTGGTTCTTCCTCTTTTTAGAAAATGAAGTTAGTAGCATGACCAGATGATAAGCCATAGAACTCTATGCAGCAATAAAGTGTAAATATGGAGAGCCTCTAGTAGCACGTGATCTTGTGTTTTCTGAGTGCTGTAAACTATGGTCACCTCTAGATCAGAGGCTCTCAAACTGTGGTCTGCGGACCACCAGTGGTCCGTGAGCTCCATTCAGGTGGTCAGCTGATAGTTTCCTCTAAGGTGTGCGCCTGGGCGGCCACACGTGAGAGAGTGGAGGGCCACCCACCTAATTAGTGGAGCCATGCAGGCTTGGGTCCATTAATTAGGTGCCTGGACCCTGGAGAAGACGCACATGTAAGGTGAGGTGGTGGCCTTGGGAGGGGAGGGGGCAGTGGGGTGAGAAGAGGGGGGGTGGGGAGAATTTGGCTGCTGCTGCAGCCCTGCACGTCCCAGAGAAAGGAGGTGTCTTTCCCCAGCTCCAGGGTTGTGGCTGCCAGGGAGAGATGGCCCTCCTTCCCAGCCTCAGCTCTATGGCAGCTGTGGTGGGAGAGAGACCCCCCTCCTACCCTGCTCCAGTTCGGAGGCTGCCGCGGCAGGGTGGGAAAGGGCATATCCATCGCATTAGAAAGGTAAGACTACTGATATGAAAATATGAGTTGTGTGCTTTAATTTGTAGAACAAAAAAGGTTAAGTTTTTTTTATATAGTGTTTTTATCCAAAGAGCATTACAATCGTTAGCTAACGGTACAAACAACATTTGGAAAGATCACTAAGTGGTCCACTGAGACCCTCAGCAATTTTCAAGTGCTCTGTAGGAGGGAAAAAAAAAAAAAAAAAGGGTTGGGAACCACTGATCTAGATTTCATGTTAACCTGATCAGTTACAATTTGTCACTTTACATGGGGGAGAATATATAAAGAGACCCACTAACACAAAACAAATCCAAAGGGTAATAAAATAGAAGAGATCTAACATACATGCCAACAACTGCTAATTTTCCAGTATTAGGAATTAGTGGGGAAAGAGTTTCTGTGTCCAATGCTAGCAGTTGATATCTTGCTGGACAAGGGGTTCATTTGTGATGCTGATGGCATAGCTAACGAGCATTGGGACATATTGATAGTGTTATCACAATTGTGAGAATTTAAGCTGTGATCCTGCGAAGTCTTAAGTGCATGATTGTATGTGAAGATAATCACTTAGTCCAGTTGAAAGCAATGCATAAAAAACAGCAATTGTAAAAGTATATGAAGGTTTGGAGCCTTGATGTGTAATGCAAGTATGTTTTCTGGCATTAAGCTTGCATTAAAGCAGGATATGAGCTGGTTTAAAGCAGGATATGATCTTACAAAGGGTTCTAATCAAAATGGATGAACTAGCAAGATGGCTTAAATGCCAGCTGTAATTAAAAGCTTTATTTTTAAATGCACATCATAGTTTAATACCGGTCTAGAAGCTGATCTCACCATCCCAAACTTCCAGAATTTTGACTGTGTACAGAGGGAGCAGTTTTCTTTATTAATAGTCCTGGGAATACAATAATTAGGCTGGGCTATCATCTGCTAGCAGTTTGCCTTTCTCCATAGTCTTTGATCATGTTGTAATAAGGTAATTAGCCACTTGATGCTAAAGAATACAAAACTGCAGTTAATAAGACACATTTCAGTATCTCTCTATACACCCCTAGCAGAGCTACTAAGAAATACAAGAGGTGCTTGAAGATACTCTTTTAATGCAATGTGCCGTAAGACAATGACAGTACTTTTTTTCCTCATTTTAAAAACTGGGTTCTGACCTAGGAGGAATTTCACCAACTGTCTGTCATATATAGCAGTGTTTCTCAACCTTTTTGATACCAGGGTCCCTCTTGCTGACTTCCTAAATTGTGTCAGGGCGATCTCAGGTACTGGCATCGATCCACACACCCGTCCTTCAGAAACACTGATGTATATAGTAAAACCTTAAATGATTCCTATTCGTCTTATGTTGTAACCCAGCCTGATTGTGTGATGTTCCTTTATGCATGTTTAATGTCTGAAACTGCTCTAGTATGTTCTGTTGTCTTTCCTGTCTGGATAACAAAATATCTGGAATCCTGCAGGTAAGATGTGCCAGCCTCCTGTAGACCGAATTGTGACAGGCATGGAGCTACTCTGGAATTATGAATATTCTGCATTGACTTGGTTATTGGACATTTACTGTATGGTTAGATTGGTTTAGTAGTTTAAGGGAGGTGTATGGAAAAAACAAGCAGGAAGGGAAAGAATGGCTACTTCGCAGAAAACACTTGAGAGTTGTTAAGAGACAATGCCCAGATAGGAAAAGGTCTTGTCATAACTATAAAGGGAAGGGTAACAGCTGTCCTGTGTACAGTACTATAAAATCCCTCCTGGCCAGAAACTCCAAAATCCTTTTCCCTGTAAAGGGTTAAGAAGCTCAGGTAACATGGCTGGCATCTGACCCAAAGGACCAATAAGGGGACAAGATACTTTCAAATCTTGGGGGAGGGGAAGGCTTTTGTTTGTGCTCTTTGTTTGGGAAGTCGTTTGCTCTTGGGACTGAGGGACCAGACATCAATCCAGGTTCTCCAAATCTTTCTGAACAAGTCTCTCATATTTCAAACCTGTAAGTAAGCAGCCAGGCAAGGCATGTTAGTTATCTTTGTTTTCTCAACTTGTAAATGTACCTTTTACTAGAGTGTTTATCTCTGTTTGCTGTACTTTGAACCTAAGGCCAGAGGGGGGTCCTCTGAGCCCTTTAAGTTTGATTACCCTGTAAAGTTATTTTTCCATCCTGATTTTACAGAGATGATTTTTACCTTTTTCTTTAATTAAAAGCCTTCTTTTTAAGAACCTGATTGATTTTCCCCTGTTTTTTTAGATCCAAGGGGGTTGGATCTTGATCCACCTGGAGTTGGTGGGAGGAAGGAGGGGGGATGGTTAATTTCTCCTTGTTTTAAGATCCAAGGGGTTTGGATCTGTATTCACCAGGGAATTGGTGAAGAGTTTCTCAAGGCTCCCCAGGGAAGGGAATAAGCTTTGGGAATGGTGGCAGCGGACCAGATCTAAGCTGGTAGTTAAGCTTAGAAGTTTTCATGCAGGCCCTCACATTTGTACCCTAAAGTTCAGAGTGGGGAAGCAGCCTTGACAGGTCTGCACACACTAGAGATCAAAAAAAGTTCTGGACAGTTTAAAAGAGGATGCTCAAGGGGGGCAGGAGTTGTTTGGGGGAACCAGAGACACAGAGATAGGGTTGTCTGAAGTGAGGCCTGCTTAGGTTACCAACTGGGGATGGTAAGCCTTTAGGTAAGATATGCAGTAGTGTTGTAGCTGTGTCGCTCTGAGCATATTGGAGAGACAAGGTGGGTGAGGTGATATCTTTTATTGAACCAACGTGTGTTGGTGAGAGAAAGGCCTTAGCTACACTCGCAGATTCACAGTGCTGTCGCGGCAGCGCTGTGAAGCGCGAGTATAGTCGCGCCGCCAGCGCTGCAAGAGCTCTCCGAGGGGAATAGCTTGCAGCGCAGCGAGAGAGCGTGCAGCGCTGCAGGCGCTGATTACACTGGTGCTTTACAGCGCTGCACTCGCTGCGCTCCGGGGGGAGGGGAGGGGTTTCACACCCCTGAGCGCAGCAAGTGCAGCGCTGTGAATTGCCAGTGTAGCCAAGGCCAGAGACTAGCTTTCAAGTTTACATAGAGCTCTTCTTCAGGTAAGAGAGACATTCATGGAGACTTGGTTGGTTTAAAATTCTTTTTCTATAAATGCTTTTTTTCTACTGTTAGAATAAGCAGTTTAAGAAGGCTGTCTGGTCACTGTATATGCTTCTGGTTACAAACTGCTGAAGAGATCAAGGTGGGTGCAGTAGCAGTTGCTCAAACTCAGTTGGACCTGCTACTAGGATCAGAACTGTTGATACACAGGATACTGTAGCCTGGGGCCTGGTCTGAGAGTGGCAGACTTACACCTGGGGCTAAGTAAAGGCATGGGGCCTGACACCTGAAGATGTGCACTTAGAGATCAGAAAAGGGGCAGAGGAGTAGATGTCATGCTTACGGGGCTAAGAATATTTTAGAATCTTGTTGTAAGAACTGGGTAGTAAAGCATTACCTGAGTGCTCACTAGGATTTCCATTTTAAACCTTTTTTTTTTTTGTATGTGTGGTAAGGTTTATAATTTGATATTAATAAAGGACCTGAGCTAAAACTGAACAGATAGTCTCTGCCTGAGAGAACTTTTCCCTTCTAAATTCAGAGAGTACATGGGGGCAGTTGATACTGGAGCTATTTCTGCACTTTTTTTAATCTGTAATTATAAATTATAATGACAGGACTTTGGTAGCTGTTCCAATTTCCCCATCTCTAAAAGGGGATAGTTACCATAATTTGCAAGGGTATTGAGTCTTCTTTGTAAAGCTCTTTTAGATCATCAGCTGGAAAGGGGTAGAGGACAGCAAACTTGTTAAAGTATGCCAAATCAGTGAGACCTTTAATGGACCTTTTTTGTGTACTTTCATAACAAGCAAATGTTGAGTAGTAGGTTCAAAGGGGTCTGAATCTCCTTTAAACTCCTGCATCTTTCATAGTCTTAATTTACAAGTTAAATTGCGCCTGAAGGATTGACCTTGTTGCAAGTTAAAAAACAACACTTTTGTTCTAGCTGCTCTGTCTACTCACCTGGCTGTGATTCAAAACCCAACCCTTTAAAAATAAATAACAGTCAAAACATCTGTGTGTTATAAAACAAAACCCCCTCCTCCCTACATTTCCTTTTGAGGCTTGTTCAATTTCCTTTATCATGCAACCAAATCCAGAATGTAGCAGCCCAGCAGTTGAGTATAATGTGCAATAGAACTTGGTTTAGTGTAGTGTCCTTTATGTGCAGTATCAAGCATTTTATAGTGTCACTTGAAAGCTAAAGAGAAATAAGAACTTTTCATTTTAAATAGGTGCAGGTTCAGGAACAACAGTGTCTCTCTGAGGGAGATGGAGACAGTTTTGATATGGGACAACACAGGTCATAAAGGAGAACTCTTCCCCTCCCCATTAACATTACATTATGTCCTTTCTGTCCTGGTGAGCTTTTCTGTAGGGTGGATAGCTGGGGCAGGCATTCAGCAAGGACTGAAAGAAGGGCACGGTTGGAAGTTCTGACTGGATGGGGAAGTTAGGGTGGTCATGTAGCTTATGAGTTTTGAGAAGTAGAATAGAGGAAGTTCGTGGAGTGTCATGAAAACCAGGGGAACAGTTATGAAATTGATTCATGTTGGGGAATGAAGATGACCTTCTCAGTCACCTGCTGACTCACACCCCTCCTAGTGGCATGTGGCAGTTTTAGTTGGGAATGTGTTGCTTTTGTCAGTTCAAGTGAAACTCAAAACTGGTCTTTAATATTGAGAATATAAGAATGGCCATACTGGGTCAGACCAGTAGTCCATCTAGCCCAGAATCCTGTCTCCAGACAGTGGCTGGTGCTAGATGCTTCAGAGGGAATGAACAGAACAGGGCAACTATTGAGTGATCCTTCCCCCTCTCATCCACTCCCAGCTTCTGGCAGTCAGAGGCTTAGGGAAACCCAGAGCATGGGGTTGTGTCCCTGATCACCTTTACTAATAACCATTGGTAGATGTATTCTCCATGAACTTATCTAATTCTTAATTGAAACCAGTTATTCTTCTGGCCTTCACAACATCCCCTGGCAACAAATTCTACAGGTTGACAGTCCATTGTGTGAAGAAGTACTTCCTTTTGTTTGTTTTAAACCTGCTGCCTATTAATCTCATTGGGTGATCCTTGTGTTATACGAAAGGATAAATAACGCTTCTTTATTCACTTTCTCCACAGAATTCATGGTTTTGTAGACCTCTAACAGATCCACCCTCAGTCTCTTTTCTAAGATGAACAGTGCTAGTCTGTTTAATCTCTCCTCATATGGAAACTGTTCCAAAACCTTAATATCTTTTGTTGCCTTTCTCTATGCTTTTTTCCAATTTGAATGTATTTCTTTTTTGGGATGGGGCAACCAGAACTTCTTGCAATATTCAGGGTTTGGGTGTACCTTGGCTTTATGGGTGTATAGTGGCAATATATTTTGTATCTTATTCTCTTTCCCTTTCCTAGCATTGTTTTAACTTTTTTGACTGCTGCTGCACATTGAGCGGATGTGAGAGACTTGTCCATGATGTGTCCAAGATCTTTCTTGAGTAATAAGTTAACTTAGACCCCATCATTTTATGTGTATAGTTGGAATTAAGTTTTTCAATTAGCACTATCTTGCACGTATTGAATTTCATCTGCCTTTCTCTTGCCCAGTCCCCCAGTTTTGTGAAATCCCTTTGTAATTCTTCACAGTCAGCTGTGGACTTAACTATCTTAAGTAATTTCTTATTGTCTGCAAACTTTGCCACCTGACTATTTACCCCTTTTCCCAGATCATTTATAAATATATTGAAAAGCACTGGTCCCAGTACAGATCTTTAGGGAGTCCCACTGTTTACTTCTGTCCACTGTGAAAACTGACCATTTATTCCTACCCTTTGTTTCCTATCTGGTAACCAGTTACTGGTCCATGCAAGGATCTTCCCTCCTATCCCATGACTGCTTACTTTGCTTTAGAGCCTTTGGTGAGGGACCTTGTCAAAGGCTTTCTGAAAATCCAAGTACACTATATCCACTCGATCACCCTTATTCACATACTTGTTGAGCCCCTCAAAGAAATCTAATAGATTGAGGCATGATTTCCCAGCCATGTGGACTCTTCTTCAACATATTGTGTTCATCTATATGTCTGATAACATGACTTAGTAAAGAACAGAAATAGGTCACTAGTAGTGAAAGTATCTCCTAACATCATAGGATGGTTTTCATTGCATTCACTAATAGTGTAAAAGTTTGTGGAATATTAACTGATCTTTACTGGGTATCTTCCCAACTGCCAAAAGATTATCTGGAGAGTTTTCCAGTAACCCTTGCAGATCACTCTTAAATGGTTCAGACTGTATCCCAGCCATGTAGTCAACGGGTATGCATTTGAGGAAGGAGACACTCTTGTGCACACATCAGCTAGATGCATCAAGGTGTTACAACTAGCCAGGATGCCTAGAGATTCTTCTCCCTGATTGATTATTGCAATGTATTGAAAATTATGGTTGTCTCTTTTTAAATTTTCTTCTTTTCTCACCCTAGAGTAAACAGAGATGGCATTTGTGAAGAGTGGATGGCTGCTTCGGCAAAGTGAGTGATGGGCTTTTTACCTACTTTCCGCAACAGACAGTTTGGCTGTGTGTGTCGGTTTCTCTTGTAGACCATCAGTGGGGAAAAATATATTTCCCTGTGTCCCATTTAAACAATTCTATAAGGATTTTCTCAAGGATATTGGACCAAAAGAAACGGTCTATTTTGATAGCATCACCATCTGACCTTTTGGATTACAATAATGGGAACGTAGGCATTGCTATAGCTGAGCACACCTGGTTTGATAGTTGTCTTCTATAAGTAATGGTTTGTAGAAAAAAATAAAAACCTAACCAAATGGATTATTATAAGTGGAGCTTGTCCAGTAAATTTTCCAACTACCAGCCTTTGCTTATTCACTTGGTCCCATGTAGTACTTGGTCACTAGCATGCTAGAATCCTGAAGCATTAGGTTGTTAGCTTAAAAAAACAACCTAGCAATCATAATGCTAATCGTTAAATAAGAAATAACACATAAGGCCTAGCTATCATGTGCATTATTTGTTGTACACTGTTTGTCTCTGTTTTGAAGCTGAGATTTCGTGATGCACAATGAATTAGCAATTAGTTGTTGGACCCTCAGAATACCTTGTTCCAAGTGTCAAATTGAAAAGGTGCTTTGGCCATATTAGACACGAGCATTTTCCAATCAGTGCTCCCAGAAGTGACTTTCTTCATTCTTTTAGGCACTATTTTACGTCGTTGGAAGAAGAATTGGTTTGACCTATGGTCTGATGGCCATTTGCTATTCTATGATGATCAGCAGCGGCATGACATAGAGGATAAAGTCCACATGCGAGTGCACTGCATCAACATCAGAGTGGGAAACGAATGCCGAGGTAGAACATGTGCTTTTTAATTTTTAAAATTTCTTTCCTGATTCCATACCTGTAAACGAATAAAGGGAGTGGCTTCTCACAGCATTGTATCATGTGGTAGATCATCTTGGCATTTGCCACAATTCACATATAAAACACTACTTGAGTGATGGTAAAGTTGTGATACACCTCTACGTCGATATAACACTGTCCTCAGGAGCCAAAAAATCTTACTGCGTTATAGGTGAAACCGCGTTCTATTGAACTTGCTTTGATCCACTGGAATGAGCAGCCCCGCCCCCCCCCCGGAGCACTGCTTTACCGCGTTATATCCGAATTCGTATTATATCGGGTCGCGTTATATCGAGGTAGCGGTGTATATGACACTGATTCTGCTAGCGTATACTCTGAGTAAATGGCTGCACGGTGGCAGAAGTGAGTTTGGGATACGGATAGCAGACTGCTGATACACCTGATGTCATGCGCTTCTGATGGACATTGTGGAGTTGGCACTGTCCAGAGGCTTGGGAGGAGAAAAGAGAACTAGAGGGATGGCCCCATCCAAGTACTAGCAAGCTCATTTCTAGCACACCCTTTTTTTTTTTTTTTTTTTTAGAGACGTGTGTTCACTTGATACTTGATCGACCAGAAGGACACCAGCGGTAGAGAGTGTATTTATTTGGTAAAGAAACACCCTTTCAGTGGGCACAACCCAGCAAGAAATACACACACAGCATTGACTGGTGATGTTCAGGCTGGTGCTCTCCACGGTGTCCTGGGAAGGCTGCAGCGCCTTTCATTCTGCATTCTGTCCTGCCATTGTATTCAGTATGCAGCCAGCACACAGGGAACAAGGCTGGCCTTTGCTTATGCAGGGCTCTGTGCATGGGGCCTTATCCAGCTGTCTCCTTGCCTCTAAATGGGATTATAGTGTTCTGGCTAGTGATCTGGAATGTGGACTCCTGGCTGACTCAGCTCCTTTGTGGCTGTATTAGGCAATATAGGGCTAAGGTCTCTAGTTGAGCGGGTTCAGGTTGGTTAGCAATCCACTCCCATGAATATGTTTCCCCAGATTTCAGCATGACCTTCCCTGGTAGGCAGCAAGGCTGGCATGTCTGTCTTGTTGGGGAGAGGATATACTCACTGAACTAGCGTGCTCTTAGCACATAATTACTCTCTAACACTGGTGTTCTGCTTGGTCTAGTAACAGGTAAGTGATTCTTCGTCATTGCAGCTTTTTAAATTCAACATGTGTGTTTGTTTTAAAACTGGTTGAGGCTTGAAGTTGCAAATGGCTTCATGGTCTGAAAAACTGTTGCATCTTTCCTAAAGCACAAAATTGCTGGGGGTCTCCTGAGCTGATGCCATATGTGCAGGCAGCTTCTGATTTCAGGTAGGAGAGAGCTTGAAGAAGTTTAATCTGTGTGTTTGCCTGCATTTTTTTTTTTTTTTTTTTACCCACTTGGACAAGACAGATTTGTGCATGCAGTTTTGTCTCTAACAGAACCTTTAGCCTAACATTTTATATACAGTGACAACGAAATCCGAGCTGGTAGGCCGGAGTCCTTCCCTAAGAGGCTTTCGACTGACAGCCAGTCTAAGCTGTAGTAACTTTCTCCTGTCCTGATGGAGCCCCTACCCTAGGGATATGTCTACACTGTGATTGACCTGGGTTAGCTGACTCCAGCTTGCAGGGCTCAGGCTGGAGCTATAAAATTGCGGGGTAGATGTTCAGGCTTGGGCTCTGAGACCCCATGAGAAGGATCCCAGGCTCCAGCCTGGGCCCAAATGTCTACGTTGCAATTTTTTAGCCTCACAGTTTGAGTCAGTTGACCCAGGCCAGCCGCAGCTATGCTGTGGGTCTTTTATTGTAGTGTATGTGCCCTAGGAGACCAAAACCTGTATATCTCAACCTCATTGCTTTACTCAAACCTGACCAGAAGGACTGAGACAATGTGAATTAATTAGAATCTTCAAGAAGTTAAGGATTTTGTTTTCCAATATATTAAATGGAAATCTTTTGCTTTCTTTTTCTGGAGTAGACTTCCAGCCCCCAGAGGGGAAGCCAAGAGACTGTTTGCTGCAGATTGTTTGTCGGGATGGGAAAACAATCAACCTCTGTGCAGAGAGTGCAGATGACTGCTTGTGAGTTTCCAAAGAATGTTATTTAATATGCTGTACTTAGCTCTTTGTAGCCCAAGAATGGGCCCAAATATTCTGGAATTCCTCAAGGTAGCTGCATACTGGCAAATGCTGAGAGGAAGAATGTTCCTTTGATATGGGCTCTTGTTCCTCTTCTTTTTAGGTTACACCTTGGCACAGGTGTAATTTGGCTGAAGGGATGGGGGGGACACATCCGTGTCCCTCTCTCCACTCCAAATTGTTACTTTAGTAGTGATGCCCCTTCCTCCGTGTGGCTGCAGGTCTCCTGCATCTTAATGCCTGGCTCTTTTTGTTACCCTTCTTTGTATTCTAACAACAAGGAGCCCCAAAACAGCACAAGTTACTCCTGCCATAGCTTATGGACTGTACAGAAGAATTAATACCTCCTTCCTGCAATCCCTCTGTGCATATGTCCTACCTTAACTTTAGGCTACCTTCACCCACAGTAACTTCGATATACGTTTTCCACCATATCACTTGGCTCCTGAAACTTGGCTCCTGCTGTACGGTTTAATGGCTAACTATATTTTGTTCAGAACCTTACAAGAAATGTGGAGTATCTCTTTATCCAGTAAATGTTTCTTGCAGGGCATGGAAAATTGCTCTCCAGGATGCTAGAACAAATGCGGTAAGTGCACTGTGAACGTTTCCATGGTGATGGGGTAGGGAGGGAGTGTGTGTGAGTGGCAGTCAGTGGCCTAGCAATTTTCCTTCACACGGTCTTCAAGAACCCATTTGAATTATTGTGCTTTGTCCTGCATTTCCTGGGCCAGAAAGGGGTATATGAGCATCATGGATCTGGTGCCCACAACTCTGGTAGAAGGAGGTTTTGTGTCCGTGCATGCTAGATAAAGGCGAAAAGTGATCTTTTGGAGTGCCGCAGCTACTGTGCTGTAAGGCTCAGAAAGCGTTGGCATGGGGAAAAGGCTGATCTGTAGACGAAGAATGAGCACCCATCGGGACTGTGGGCACTCATGAATTCTTTTGTAGCTGGTAAAGATACAGTCTGGCTGTCTCACGCTCTCATTATCTATTGGGATCAGGTCCATCTATATGCGGGTAGTCCACAAGGAAGCCAGATGATGGTGGGGTGTATGTATGTGTAGAGAAGCCTCTAGCTGAAATGAGTGACAGCCACATTTATGTAGCTATTACACAGTTGCTAGATTCACTTGTAGAAGATGCAAAATCTGGCTTTGCATTTTTGCTTTATGTAGTTCTGTGGAAATCATTCTGTATAGAACTAACTTCAGAAACTTGGGCTTCAGCAAAAAATGGTTCATGTATGTATTCAAACTGGGTAACTGCATGCTCAAATGCATAGTTTGCGTTTGCAGTTAACATTGTGTGTGTCTTTTGAGTCAAATGTTCTATCTTGTATCTAAATACTGCCACCGTAAACTCCCTGGAAAACGGAATAAAAATCCTTTTGTTGGCACCTTAAGCTTCGCTCTAATGAAAAATGGCTTATTCTCTCCCTCATCTGTAAAGACAGATCTGTGCTCAGTTGTAAACCCTTGCAGTTTATGATATAACTTGTGGCATTTGCTCTGCTGGAAGGCCTAGCCATCCTACTTCTGCCGTTGACTCACTTTTTTTGCCTTTCTTTGAGGTTGGCTCATAGAGCACTTTCTGGCAATCGCTTTCCCCAAATCGGTAAAGAGCAATATTAAGGGGATATGTGCACTGCAGCTGGGAGGTGCGATTCCCAGCATTAGTAGGCAGACCTGGTCTATCTCAGCTCAAGCTAGCACACTAAAAATAGCAATGTGGACATTACTGCACAGGTGGTGGCATGGGCTAGCCACCTGAGGTCAGACTTGAGGGGTTGGGTGGGCTTGAAATGGGGTGGTGAGCCTAAGCTGCTGCTAATTTGGCAACATCTGTGTTGCTGTTTTTAGCATCCTTGCTCAAGTTGAGCTGGCACAAGTTTTGTCTATCCCTGCTTTAAGCACACACCTCAGCTGCAAGGTAGATATATCCTTAATACCAGGTCTCTGAAATACTGCATTCCATTGGGAAATACTGACCCCTGCATCCAAAAGCTTATTTCATAGTCCTGGCCCCCACATTGCCACAGTAGCTGCTACATCCCATCATGTGACACAATTTATATTTTTGGATACCCGAAGCAATATTTGTTGTGTGGTAAAAGTGCTATTTTCTTGTACCAAGTAACTGCTTTACCGTGCAGAATGCCACATTATGCTGCATTGTGGTTTTAAACAGAGGGCAAAGGAATGAATCTGTGAAAACCAGAGGGGGTGCAGTACTCCTTTTTTACCCTTGAATCAGTGTCATTGCACACAGAATTCAAAAATATAGGGAGTTTTGTAAACATTCAGTAACCTCGATGCTGAGGCTAACTGGTAGCCATCAGCTTTGCAAATTATGCCCTAACTAATATCTTGGGCTATGTCGACGCTTATGGTGGTGTGTGGAGTACATACACTGCACGCTCCCCTAGCATGGGTATAAATAGCAGTGTAGGTGCTTTGGCAAGTAAAGACCTGATAGAACCTTAGGTTATGTTCCCTATGTGGCGTTCTACATGCCCAAGCAGTGCCTCCCATGTCTACACTGCTATTTTTAGCAATGTAGTGTCCTACTGCTGGAGCCTTTCTGCACCGCAGTGAAAGACTTGAGCAGGGGGAAAAGACTCCAGCAGCTCCCTGCTGCCAGAGCCTTTCACTGCTAATTGTCGCTACGCACTGCAGTGTGGACACAGCCAGTTTGCACTGCAGTGTGATACTACAAGCTGCCATGAGTGTAGATGAGGCCTTAGAGAGTGACCTTCAGATGCTATCAACTGTTAAGCCCCTAGGATAAGATTTCAAATAAAGAAGTTTATTTGAAGTCTATCTGCAGGATCTCAGTGATCATACTTTCAAAAGTGCTGAGCATCCAGCAGCACCCACTGACTTCAGCAGGACTAGCTGGGTGCTTCCCACTTCTGACAATTGGGTCACTTAGGCTGTGATCCTGCAAATTCTCATACCTGAGCAGTGCCATGAGTTCAGTGGAAATCCTTGTGTGTCTAAATCTACTTGTGTGTTTGCAGGGAGGGAGGGAGAGAATATTTTTAGGAGCTTATAGGAGCAGTACAGCTATCAAGCTAGCCTTTTTCTTATAGAAAGCCTCTGGTTGAATAGGAGCAGCATTGTGCATTGCTACAACTAGGGAAAAACATCCAAGGCCGTTTTGAAACATAAACAAACCAACCATTGGAAATCTGCTGTGGTTATTGTGTGAGTTACTTCCCCGCCCCTCCTCACTGCCTTTGGAAGGGACACAGATTCAGCAGAGGATGCTTCTAAAAGTAGCTTCAGTGTAATGTTTTAAATTATGTATGTTTCTACAAACAGCTGAAGGAAGGGGACTTTTAAATATAGATCTGCTATTTTCTGGTCCTTGTCTTATTTGTAGGCAAAGTACGTGGGTTGCTGAGACGCTTAAGTCACTGGTATGAAATGTTTGGGTGCAGCTGTGATCTTTACCTTTGATCCTTATAGGCTAACATCTGTATTCAGTTGCACTGATGTAATTCCGTTGAGCTCAGTGGAATTACTCCAGAGCACCTGAAAGCAGAGTATATGAACTTGTAAGAGAAGAATGCTCCTTCCCCACCTACAAATTAATCAGTTTAACCTGAACAAGAAAACAATAACCTATCAGTTGAAAACATTAAGGTAAGGGGAATAAAACAAGTCAGAGAAAAAAAATGGTTGATTCAAGGAGCTGTTCTGCATTGCTGGCTCCTACCTGGCCATCTGGCTGAAGCTTTGCTACCCTATTCAGTCTTCTGCTGCGGCATTATGTGATGCACTCGCTTTCCTCTTTCTTCCTGCTGTGGATCACCCCAGGAAGTTATATCCTCTAGAAAACCTTTCAAACTTGGTGTCTGTATTGTGTGCTACTGTAATAAAGGTCCTCATTTAAAGCATAGGTATGGTGTGATATTGACACTTGTCAGTAATAAATATACTCAGGAATTCTAGGAATACTTCAGTTTACTGTTGGGTCACTTGTATGTTTAGTCCATATTCTAGTCTGTTCTCCTGAATGTAAAGAAGTGAATAACTGCTGTCTACTTTGTTAATGTTTAGGGCTATGTTGGTTCTGAAGTGATGTACGATGAGACTGCAATTTCCTCCGCTCCTCCCCCATACACAGCGTACGCTACCCCATCACCTGAGGTAGGGGTGTAATAAGGAAGCATAAAATAAGTGTGAAAGACTGTATCGAACACTCAGACTCTGTTCCTTGGAAGTGCTATTGGTTTGACTTTTTTCTTAAACATAATTTATTTTTAAATAGAAAAAGCTCAAGATGTTAAAAATGAGCAGTGGTTTTGGGTGCCCAGCTTGAGGCACCTTTAAAGGGTCTTGACTTCTGGGTGGTTGCTCAGCACTTCTGAAAATCAGGCCCCTTTAAGGTGTCTCAGATTGGGCAGAGAAAAATGGAGGCATCCCAAAATCACTACTCACTTCTACAAATCTTGGCCATATGTCCTTAATTTTGGGTTTTCACCCTTAATACAAGGAGATGCAATAATTTTTTGGAAGGCTTTGACAATATATCTGCACTTCCAGAATAAAAATTCTATTTTATAAATGAAGCTGACATTTGTAAAACAGATAGGGACTTTGAGTCTGGGATTTCATAGTAACTCGGGTAACTATAGTTCCCAAACGTGTATATATAGCTAGATATATATTCTGTTTTCATGGGGGTTAGGATGGGGCAGCAATTGGACCAAAATATTTGCTGATCTCAGCATGTTCTGACTTATACTATATGATATTATTCAAATACTGGTCCTTTTCTGTGCTACTGATTGGGCTTTGGAACAGAACAACCAGTCTCTTGTTTATAAAGAGTTTTGATTGTGAACAGCAGTCACGGTGAGCAATATGCTTCATTCCTTAGATTAGTGAAAAGACTGCCTCAAGGTGTTTATCATGAGGGATCAAGGATGTTAACGTGACATTACTGGTCCCATCTTGTCAACTGCTGAATGGCGCTGCTTTTCTAGCATATGACAAGACAGGATTATTTAGAAGCCACGGCCAGCCACACTCGTGTGTATTAAGTGACAGCATTATTATAGTTCTACAATGGCTAAACTTGGTGGTGCAAGAACTGAAGATGTTAACTTGCAAAATACTGTGGTTAACTATATGGGAAGGTCTCCCACGCTCATTTCACAGCACAGTGCTGCCTTCCACATAGTGGATTTTGATTATCCCTAAACTGCACTAGCAATGGGGTGGAGAGTTTAAGCACTTTAAACAAATCCAAAAGATGCGAAACATCTTCTAATAGATACGTTTAATTTTCCCAGGTTTATGGCTACGAGCAGTACAATGGTGCATATCCCCCTCCTGGTCCTCAAGTCATCTATGCCTCTAATGGACAAGCCTATGCTGTTCCTTATCAGTATCCGTACCAAGGTAATGAATACTAGCTCCTTCCTCCAGCTTGGTTCATACACGTTCTAATCAAGACTAAAGTTACTATGAAGTGATAGCTTTCCTATTGAATATTGCCATCACTCTTGATGCTGAATGTAGTGGTAGGTGGTTTTTAGAAGGAACCCCCCCTGTTGTTTGCCCTAACCACTGGACTAACCTTTCCCTTTTGAGAGGAAGGAGGTAGTTATCACTAGACACAGTCAGGAAGTGAAGAATTCTGTATTCAGTTGAAGTAGTTCTGGGGATTTAGCAAGAGACTGTACTGACTCAAGAAGGAAATTGTCCAACAGATTTGGCTTAACACATCTATGCCCCCCAAAATTCTATGGGAACATAATCTTCCCCTTCGACTTCAATATTTTTTTTTTACCAAGCCCTTAAAGACCACAAGCAGTCAGGACTTTAGCTCTAAGTCACTCAACCACCCCCTCTTGCACATAGTGCCCTCTGGCACTGTGCTTGGTCCTTGGTTTAGTATAGACTCTGAGAGAGAAGGTCCCACTTAGTGAATTGCTGTGAGCACTTCCTGCTGCGTCTAGGTTTTCCCTAGAGAGCTCTTCTTCCAAGTGCCAACCTTACAGGAAGACTGAGGAGTTGCAGGGGCTGCAGGGCTGACTTCTAAGTAGCTGGAGACTTAATCCAATGCAGAGATGTGTTGGCTTTGGATATAGTAATAGACCTTTGCTCTTCTATATGGCACTTGATCTGAAGATCTCAAAATACAAACATACATGAATTAAGCCCACAACACACTTTTGAGGTTGGGAATTTTATCTCCATCTTGAATATTGAGAAACTGAGGCACAGAGATAAAGTAACTCATTCAAGGCCATACAAGGAATGTGTGGCAGATCCAGGAATAGAACCTACGTCTCTGGTTGCCTAGCCCTATGGCAGGGGCGGGCAAACTTTTTGGCCTGAGAGCCACATTGGGTTTCGGAAATTGTATGGAGGGCCAGTTAGGGGAAGCTGTGCCTCCCCAAACAGCCAGGTGTGGCTCGCCCCAATCTGACCCCCCCCCCCCCCTTTCCCCCCCCTGACGGCCGCCCCCCCGGGCTGCTGCCCCATCTGCCCCTCCGCTCCCTGACTGCCCCCCGGGACCCCTGCCCCCCCCATCCAATCCCTCCCTCCTTCCTGACTGCCCCCGGGGACCCCTGCCCCCATTCAACCGCTGTTCCCCGCCCTCTGACCGCCCCGACCCCTATCCACACCTCCAGCCCCTAACCACCACCCCGAACTCCTCTGCCCTCTATCCAACCCCCCTGCTTCCTGCCCCCTTACCTCGCTGCCTGGAGCACCGGTGGCTGGCGGTGCTATGGCCGCGCCGCCCGGTTGGAGCCAGCCATGCCGTTGCCACCATGCAGCACAGAGCACCGGGTCAGGCCGAGCTCTGCAGCTGCGTTGCCCCAGGAGCTCGCAGCCCCTCCACCCAGAGCATTGTGGTGGAGCGAGCGAGCTGAGGCTGCGGGGGAGGGGCTGGGAGCTAGCCTCCCAGGGCAGGAGCTCCGGGGCAGTGCAGGAGGGTCGTGCGGGCCGGATGTGGCCCGCGGGCCGTAGTTTGCCCACCTCTGCCCTGTGGGCTAGCCATAGATTTATGCTCCTCCCGTTCTGTGATGTTGGGGAAGGCTGCTGTCTGTACTCTGTCCTAGCAGGATCAAGAATTGGCATCAGCACCCAACTCCGAGGGGAGTTGATTTTCACCATACCAACTGCAAGGAAAGATATTGTTACAGTGTTCAAGTATACGGGGTGGGAAAGTGTGGGTGAATGCATAGGCTTTTCAAGCCTGCATCTAAATCAAAACATATGTACAAACTCTCTTCCTAACCAAACTATTACTACTTTCTAGGACCTTATGGCCAGCCCGCTGCAAATCATGTCATCATTCGAGAACGTTACCGTGACAATGATGGAGACCTTGCACTGGGTATGCTCGCTGGAGCAGCGACTGGAATGGCCCTGGGATCATTGTTCTGGGTCTTCTAGATTCCCTGGGATCTTTGTCTTTGTAGCTCCAAAAAACCTTTATTTATTCTTCCTGTGCAATAATATATTTTGCAAAGTACTGTTTACTGTAAAGGTTTTTAATAACACAAATGCAGGAATCCCTTTTTTTAGTAGTGACATCTTAATTATAATTAACCCACTTTTACCTATCCCAAGGCGAAGGTTTAAAGGCACCATTTAATTGAAATATGGTTAAAGATGCACTTGAGAATTTCAAGAGAGCTTTTTTTATGGAGCTTGGCTATCTGACAGATTTATATTCTGCCCATTGATCAGTGATCAGCATTAGTACCAATGTACTATTATAAGCAAAGAGTTAAGGGCTGTCATTTGTCACCAGTCTTAAGAATAGACTGTTAACATAAAGACTCCAGAACAAATGGTTATTTCTAAGCCTTGAATGGTCTAGCAGCTGGACTAACGCACGCCAGCATGTTACAGTGCAGTAGCCACTAAGTGTATTGAAGTCATGTATTCAGGGAATTTATGCTATTGACTTCACAAAACACTCCTGAAGACAGATACCTAGGATTCTATTAATTGTCCCCCTAGGGCGATCTCCACATTTCAGTAGCTGGCACCGAATTTTCGTAAATAAATGTGGAGGGTTATTGCAATACATCTGCAGTGGAGTTAGCATACCCACTTCCCAAACCCATTTTACAAGACAAAATTCTCACTAAGGAGATCGGTAAGATGAGGAAACACTCCTTAATTCCTTCTCTGCTATAAGAAATTTGAATGATTTCAGTACTTGTAAAGCGAGCAAAACGTCTATTACCAATACAAGCCTTTAACCTAGTCTGTAAGACTCTAAGCAGTTGGGTCTCAGACTTTAATAGCAGGGTAATGATATAGGATGGGGAGATTCTGGGATCTGAGCAGAGGTGTTATTTCCCCATGCCCAGTCACAAATACATGGTGGGGAAGGGGCTGTTGTGTGCAAGGTCCTGCACCTGCGCTCAGCTCTTGTCACTGCTCTTTGTACCATGTCCAGAGAAGACCGCTGATCATATCCATCCTTGCAGTGCTGGACCTCGCAGTACCCATAGGTGTGTGTTAAAAGGGTAAGCTGGAGTTGGTTTGAGGAGGGGACCATGGATGAATAGGAAAAGGGGGAGTAGACAGAAAACAGATTGAGAGAAAAGGAAAATGGGAAAGAAACTCTAGTGGACCTTGTATGCAGGCTATGCCGTGTGTTTTATGGTATGGGCCAGTGTGTCACAGATGAGCTGTAGATCCGCTTTCCCTGTCAGTTACTTTACCATCCCATCAGTTCCCCATAGCAAGGTCTTGCCTGGTGGTGGGTATATGGATGCTGTGATGTCTGGGGAGGTTGTGTGTATATAAAACCCAATCCCTGACAGTGACCATTAGCTCACCATTAAAGGAATTCTCTTCCTGTCACCCTTCCCATTTAAGAAACCCCAAAGGAGCTGTTCCCGCCTTTGACTGGTTCACTACTGCTGAGTGGTTTCTCATTCCTGACCAGTTGCAGAGTCCTGCTTTATAATACAAACTGAGCTGTACTGGGCATGGCGGAGGAACCAGTGAGCAGACATGTACATGCTTTCTTATTGGGGAAAAGGTGTAGGGTGCCTAAGCTTTGATCTTTGTAGAAAGTTATCTTATTTTTATACTTCCGCTATTTTTGAGCTTCCTATAACGATGCTGTTTTAATATTTTGAGGCTCTTGCCTCTTTAAGCTTTCAATTGGAAGTTGATTAAAATCCTCAAGGTGTGGAAGCCAGCGTATGTGAGGGGAAGATGAAAGTAGATGGGATCTAGCAGCCATATTAGTTTTTGATGAGAAGGAATAAACTTGGCTTAACCTAAAGCTGTATTGTCTGTCTGGGTTATGCTGTACAACCAATATGGGACTCTTCAACACTTGGGAAAGTTTGGTTAACAGCCAGTGAGAGAGCAAAATTTTTGTGACTGTGTTGGGGCCAACTGTAATAAATGGACACATTTTAAAATCCACTGAAAATTAATGTTCTAATGAGACTGATATTACCTTGGACGTATTGCTAATTATGGGCCTGAACCAAAGCCTACTGGACTCAGTGTCCTTCAGTGAACTTCAAGGGGCTTTGGAACAGACTGTATTTTACTAATTCTGCCCTTATATGCATGTAATCACTCCTAGTGAACTCAATGGGCACAGCACATGTTCATCCAAGAAAGTGTGTTATAAGAACGTGTTGTGCAGAAACAACACCTGGCATTTCAAGAGGAATAAGCCTATTAAAAAGAATGTTTCCCAGAAGGGAAACTGGACCATGCACCAATCCAAAATATTTGAAATGAATCACTGAATTATCTCTAAGAGCCCAGTCCTGCAGTGTGCTCAGTATCTTGATGCTCATGACAGATGAGGGTGCTAAGCTCTTCCCAGGATCAGGCCGTAAATGAATATTTGTTAATATTCCAAGACTTGATGTTACCATGGAACTGGTTGTATCACAGTAGTACAGAACCCTATTTGGAGCTCTCCAATCTGACTAGCTGTATAGAACACCCATAGATCACCTATTCCTATGCTATTTTGTGTGTAACATTAAGAAAATAAAAACAGCTACATATAACCAACTTTTATGTGTGTTGTTTGTTAGATTGTAATGGTGGTGAAAGCAAAGCCCACAATAGATCAGTCTAGTAACTTGGCAGTTATTTTCAAATTTTTGCAGGGACTGTTGACCACAGCATGGGAGTTCTGTGTCTTGTGCTGAAAGCACAAAATTGTATCTAAGTCCCTGATTGTAGCAATAAAACCCATAAGGAAAAGGAACTCTCTTGCTGTTAGAATTTTCATGTGTACAGTTAAGTTAAACTTTAAACTGTTTTTTTAAGACACTGAGTTCTTTCATTATGAACTTTCAAATCAAAAAGCAAGATGATCAAACCAAAAAAACCCAGACATTGCAGAGTAATACTTTAAAAAGGAAAATCCTTAAAGAAAAGCTGAAGGGTCCGATTGGCTTCTATTGTGGTAGACTGCTTTCAAACAAAATCTTGGCAGCTGATTGTACTAATTAATCTAATAGCATTTGTTTATAGCTGTTAAGCACACACATTGAACTATATTGGAGCATATAATCAAGATATTGGTTCTTCTGGTGCTGGGAATCAGAACTTTACAGCCTTCCTGTTTATGATGGAAGATCCAGGCAAAGTAACATTGAGCAGTTAAGCAGAGATGTCATGCTTCAGATAGAGAAGGCTTTGGTGGATAGCCACCTCAACTTACTCACAGTTAATAATGAGATGGACCATATATAGCAGCCCATAAATCCACTTCCCCAAAACACTGGCTTGCATCTAATTCCTCAGGATTAAAGTAACAGCTTTATTGTATTGTCTGGGTGGCTACATGGTAATGGGTTTTTCTTCCTCCTCCACCAACTCAGATGTGCTGAGCATCTGCAGTTTCCATGGACCGTAATGGGAACTGCAGGAGCTCGGCACCTGTGAAAGTCTGCTCATTAATGAGCAACTCTGCTTATTGTTTCAGAAAAGCTTAATAGGGCAGCAGCAGTGATGATGATGATCTAGTTTGGCTTTGAATTTTCAAAGCTGGCTGAAAACTTGGTCCTAAACAGACACTTCCTTCTGAATCGTGGTATTTGCTGAGGCTCCGATTCAAACTATCCCTGTTCAGCAAATCACTTAGCACATGCCTTGGTGAACCAGGGCCTGATACTAGATTTATGTAGATCTGTTGGAGCTATACAGGTGCTACCGTTCCATTGATGATTTGATTTTTTTTTTTTCAGAGTAAGTTACTACACTAGGGTGGCAGAATTGGGTCCATAGTGACTAATGTATGTTCAGCTTAAACTAAAACATTCGCAGAGACCTTGAGCCTATGTTGTCAAATGTGACTTGTGATTTCTTTATTTTGGTTTTTGGGACAGTGCCCAACTTGAGAAACATAAGAGGCCTGATTTTGAGGGAAAGTGAATATTTGCCACTTTAAGATATCTTAAGTGGGGCTCCCAAAGTCACTATTGAAAATTTAGACCATAGCCATTTTATTATACACCTCTACCCTGATATAACGCTGTCCTTGGGAGCCAAAAAATCTTACCGCGTTATAGGTGAAACCGTGTTCTATTGAACTTGCTTTGATCCGCCGGAGCGCGCAGCCCTGACCCCCCGGAGCGCTGCTTTATATCCAAATTCGTGTTATATCGTGTTGTGTTATATCGGGGTAGAGGTGTATTAAAAGATTCTGAAAGTCAGTGAGCTGCTAGAGGTGTATGTGCCTGGGAGCTGGGGATTAGAATTATTATGGGAAGAGCAGTAGCAATGTCTGATTTGTTTTGTTTTTTGGGAAGACGACGTTTCCTTTGTTGTGGAGTGTATTCTAACCAGTGCTTAGCAGGATCTGGCTTCCAAAACCATGGCACAGAACGGTCAGCTTTTTGTTGGGTCTTCACTTCTAGCACCACCTAGCAAAGTTCAACAAGGAAGCAAAAGGGAAATTTGACCAGTAGGTTTCTCAAGCATGTCTGGTTTCCTTCCCCCCCCCCCCCCCCCCCCCCAAAAAGATGTAGAGCATGTGCTATGGATGATACAGACATGACACATAAGACAATATATAGATAATATAGGCTAGTATCAACATAAATTGCTTTCATTCTAAGGTGCTTTAGTGTTATATGTTCTTACCCCATGCTCTGTATCTACTGTTGTCCTTTTCCCTTATGTCTTGTTCTCTCACTATGCAGTTCTAAATTTATAGTGAAAATTCTTATCAATAAAATACTTACTAAACTGCAAGCTCAGGTCTTTGTTTTGCTTTTTTTCCTCTTAAATAAGTCTCTTGTTCCAGTAGCTTGTAAGTAAGTAGGTGTACACTTAACAGACGTGTCCAGCTTGTACAAAACCATGTTTCACTTTACAGGGAGGTCCATGGTGTGAATCCTGGAATTCTCTGCACATACAAACTTTCCAGAGCAATTATCAGTGATGCTTTGCTTTGTTCTCCAGCAAAAATCAAGAACTGTAGCCTGCGAGGTTAGCCTTTGACTCACCTTTGTTTTGATTTGTATACTTCAGGCTGAAAGCATCAGCCTGATTCTAGTCTCAGTTACATCTAGAGCAATTCCTATGAAATTAGTGAAGTAAATCTGCATTTACATAAGGATACCTGAGGCTGGCGTCAGATGCAAATAATCACATTTCCTTATTCCCTGAATTTTTTTAAGAGTTGAATGCATCAACTCAATACTCTTTTATTTGATCTATGTGGTGCTTGTCCAGATTTCCATTTTCATGCAATTTTTGTCAAATCTCAACTGTATACATTTTAAGATTTAGAAATAAATGGTCTATGAAGTCTGTGCTGTTGTGTGGTACTCCTAGCCTAAATGCAACTGGGCCCAGGAAGGTACTTTATTATTTATAAATATTTACTTTACTTAGAATCTTGCTAATTAGCACAGCCAATTTTTATACAACACCGGTGATCTCTCACTCTCAAGAAGACATTTAATAGCAAAGTGACTGGAATATACTATCTTGAATTTACTAGTACACTGGAATTAAAATTATTTTTTTCATAAAGAATCAGTGAATTTTGCAAAACACTAACTTTGCTTTCTGTGTGGGTGTTTTACTTTATAATTCACAACACTCAGCAGTTTGGATCTCCACTGGTCATTCATGTAAATTAGCCAGATTTTCCTGTAGTAAAAATCAGGAAAATGAGAGAAATCCTTCCCAAACAGTTAATGTATAGTTTTTTTGATGCACCTAATGGAGTCCAAAGTAGTTGCTTCAGGATTCAGTCCTCAAGAAAACATCTACGTGTGTTTGATCCCACATGTTTTGGAGCTAGGTTCATTTAGCCAGTAATAGGCTTCCCCATAGATACTGCACTCGCTGGAGTGTACACTGGGTAGGGGTGGGCAGGTTGTTAGGAGATGCACCTATACACCCCTGCATGCCAGAGAGGCCAGTTCTGCACCACTGGGGAAGGGCAGGGCCCTCTCTACAACCTGGGCAGCAGAACAGATCTGGCCTCCACAACGCTTGTCTTTGCTGAGCCCCTCTGTTCAGCCTTGGCAAGAAAACAGACTTTGCCTCATCTTCTACAGAATCTTTATATTGCATCCTATGCCTGTATACAAACTCTACTAATCACAGCCACAGTGCATGAGTTTGGCCATACGTCCACTTACGTCTTTTGTTCCTTTCTTCTTTGGTGAATTCATCGCCCTGGACAGAAATCAGAACTCGTGGGCAGTTCTGTCCTTCCTTCATCCTCCTCAAACTAATTGAAAGCTCCCCCTGCTGGTACATTGGCTGACCCAGGTGCTGCTACCTCCCCACTGTCTGTGTTTCTAGGGAGAGCAGAAAAGGAAGCGGTTTCCCCTTTCAATCTTCTCCCTTTTCCTCTAGCTTGGCCTTTGTCTCGAAGGTGGTGAAGATCTTAATGAAAATGGTCTGGGGACCCCAGCCCACTGACGGATTTCCCAGCCCTTATCAGCAGTTGTTGCAGTGTCTCCAACATCAAAATCCAATTGTGCCAGCCCCCATTTACAGTGCCTTCCATTGCTATGTAGCTTCCATCTGCTGTTTCAGAACAGGGATGTGTCCCGGCAGTGTGAACGAATCCTGCATCCCCTCACGCTGTTCTGCACATACAGCAATCTCACTGCTGGTAGAAGAGGAATGTCAGGCAGGATTTAGTGAGGGGTGTGCTGCTCTGGTCGCATAGGAGTGCAGAGGCGGGGCAGAAACAGGTTGGTGGATATGCCATTACATGGACCTTCTGGTCACCAATACCCTGTAGACCGTGGCACAGGAGACAAACATTTCCCCAGTTACCAAGAAGATTTTAGCCTTTATACCTGTGTGGCTCTCCTGGTGTTCATTCAGAAATAGGAATGGCAGAAATCACATTTGGACACCAGTCTTACAAAGCACATAATGAAAATACTTACATGCTTAACTTTTAAATATGTGTATTGCTTAGTCTTTGCAGGATCAGAGCCTTAGATTGTGAGCTTTTTGGGGCAGTGCTATATAAATAATATCAGCATGATAGCAGCTGACTCAAAATCAGAGTCAGGCTCTGTCTTCAAGCTGATGCTCCATATTCTTGTTTATATCCTCTCCTCTTGTGGAGAGAGACCAATGTTTTATTCACTATAGCATCTGTCCCAGTGTATCTGAGCACTGTGCTTGAAACCGTAACAACTAAACTGGAGCTAAACCCAATGGCCCACAGGGAAGTAGCCTCTCTGCTAATGGGAACTCCCTTGTTTGCTGTCTCACTCTTTGCAACATCTTGTTTGCTCGGGTTCTGTCTAAATAGTATTTGCAAAGGCCTGTTCCTGAAGAACAGGTGGAGTTGAGGGAAACACAGATATGACCTGTAACCATTCACCTGGCAGGCTAGTTCAGCTACAAGTAATAGGCTCTGTAAATGCCCAACTGTTAGCTGCCTTTAAAAAGCCTTTCTTCTGGTGTGTTATGGATTTCTGTGTTGCCAGCTGAAGATTTCATTATAAGTTTTGTGACTGGTGTTTCTCCATAAAGTCCTGGCTCTTGGAGGCATGTGACTACCTGAGAATCTCTCACCTTTCCTTTTATAAAAAGTAACTTTCTAGCTCTCATTGTTATGAAAATGCATAAAGGCACCAAGACCAGAGGGCAAATAAAAACAATGATTTTTAAGCAATAATGTGTTTCTGAGACCTGACTTGTGATTTTTGAGTGTTTGGGATTGGCAATATGGGGCTTAGTATGAACATGAAAGATGTAATGTTTGAATCTGGGCTATAGTATGTTCTGTACATAGTGTTCTTAGGCCTTGGATACTAAAGCCAAATCTATCTACAAAATCTCAATAAACTTTGTGCTACTTTCCAGATATAAACTTGATAATGCTCAGGAGCAGATGGTCAAAATGATCAAGAGTGGGTGCCCATAGCTAGACTCCTAAATCCATATGTACACATTGATATAAGTGATTTGATTTTTGAGAGCTGCCCGGGAGGCTGGCCCCGGGACCCTCCTGCCGGTCCCTGAGCTCCTGGCCCAGGAGGCTGGACCCCGGGACCCTCCCCTGCTGTTCCCCCTCCCACACAGCTTCAGCTTGCCCCACCATTGGCACAATGCTCGGGGCTGCGAGCTCCTGGGGCAGTGCAGCTCCAGAGCCTGGCCTGACTTAGGGCTCTGTGCTGCGTGGTGGTGTGGTTGGCTCCAGCCGGGCGGCGTTGCTGTAGCGCCGCCAGCCACCAGTGCTCTAGGCAGTGCGGTAAAGGGGTACGGAGCAGGAGGAGGGGTTGGATAGAGGGCAGGGAAGTTTGGGGTGGTGGTCAGGAGGCGGGGGTGTGGATAGGGGTCAGGGTGGTCAGAGGGTGGGGAACGGGTTGAATGGGGGCAGGAGTTCAGGGGGAGCAGTCAGGAAGGAGAGGAGGGGTTGGATGGGTGGGGCGGGGAGCAGTCAGGGGCAGGCGTTCTTGGGGAGGTCAGGGGACAGGGAGAAGGGGTGGCTGGATGGGACAAAGGTCCCGGAGGGTCAGTCAGAACAGGGGGGGTTGGATAGGGCAGGAGTCTCGGGGGGGGGGACGTTAGGGCGAGAAGCGGGGGGGGGGTCGCCAAGGGGGCGGGGCCAGGCCACAGCCTCCCCTAACCGTCCCTCCATACAATTTCCAAAACCCAATGTGGCCCTCAGGCCAAAAAGTTTGCCCACCCCTGTGCTAGATTCTGTCCCATACATGGGGTAAGATTTTCAAAGGCAAATAAATGGCCATAGGGCCAAGCTTTCATAAAAGGCAGTGAGTTAGGTGGTTAACATCTGTGCCTTTGAAAATCTCCAGGACCTCCTCCTAGGAACTCACACTCCAAATAGACAGTACAGGCAGGTGATACACTATTATCCCCATTTTACAGATAGGCAACTGAGGCACAGAAACATTAAGTGACTTACTTGAGGAGGGGCCAGTGAAGTCTATTAAAAGAACTATATTGATGTGCTCCCTTCTCTCTCATAATAACGGCCCTACTGGGTCAGATCAAAGGTCCATTTAGCCCAGTATCCTGTCTTCTGACAGGGGGCAGTGCCAGGTGCCCCAAAGAGAATGAACAGAACAAGTAATCATCAAGTGATCGATCCCCTGTCGCTCATTCCCAGCTTCTGGTAAACAGAGGCTAGAGACACCATTCCTGCCCATCCTGGCTAATAGCCATTGATGGACCTATCCTCCATGAATTTATCTAGTTCTTTTTTGAACCCTGACATGGTCTTGGCCTTCATTTTCATAAACACTGCCAAATTAAGTGCAAGAATGTAATAAGAAAAAGCAAAGAGGAGTTTGAAGAATGGCTAGCCAAAAACTCCAAAGGTAATAACAAAATGTTTTTTAAGTACATCAGAAGCAGGAAGCCTGCTAAACAACCAGTCGGGCCCCTTGATGATCGAGATACAAAAGGAGCACTTAAAGACAATAAAGTCATTGCGGAGGAACTAAATGGATTCTTTGCTTCAGTCTTCACGGCTGAGGATATTAGGGAGATTCCCAAACCTGATCCGGCTTTTGTAGGTGACAAATCTGAGGAACTGTCACAGATTGAAGAGTCACTAGAGGAGGTTTTGGAATTAATTGATAAACTCAACATTAACAAATCACCGGGACCAGATGGCATTCACCCAAGGGTTCTGAAAGAACTCAAATGTGAAGTTGCAGAACTATTAACTAAGGTTTGTAACCTGTCCTTTAAATCAGCTTCTGTATCCAATGACTGGAAGTTAGCTAATGTAACACCAATATTTAAAAAGGGCTCTAGAGGTGATCCCGGCAATTACAGACCGGTAAGTCTAACGTCTGTACCAGGCAAATTAGTCGAAACAATAGTTAAGAATAAAATTGTCAGACACATAGAAAAACATAAACTGTTGAGCAATAGTCAACATGGTTTCTGTAAAGGGAAATCGTGTCTTACTAATCTATTAGAGTTCTTTGAAGGGGTCAACAAACATGTGGACAAGGGGGATCCAGTGGACATAGTGTACTTAGATTTCCAGAAATCTGACAAGGGAAATCTGACAAGGTCCCTCACCAAAGGCTCTTACGTAAATTAAGGAGCCTGCCGGAGCCCTAGGGTAGTGGCAGTAGGGCTCCAGCAGTGATTTAAAGGGCCAGGGGCTCGGCCACCGCTACAGCCCTGGGCCCTTTAACTTGCCGCCGGAGCACCGCCGCCGCTACCCCAGAGCGCCGGGGACGATTTAAAGGGCCTGGGGTGGTAGTGGTAGCCGGAGCCCCGGGCCCTTTAAATCACCATCCGAGCCCCCGGCTGCCGCTGCTACCCCGGGGCTCCGGCAGCGCGGCTCGGGTGGCGATTTAAAGGGCTCAGGGCTCCAACTGCTGCTACCCTCTGGGGCCCTTTAAATCGCCACCGGAGACACGCTGCTGGAGCCCTGGGGTAGCGGCGGTGGGGCTCTGGTGGTGATTTAAAAGGCCAGGGGCTCCCGGCTGCCACTACTGCAGCGGAGCCCTAGGCCCTTTAAAGCTCCGCCAGAGGCCGGGGCCCCTTCCGATGGTGATTTAAAGTGCCCAGGGCTCCGCTGCGGTAGGAGCAGCTGGAGCCCTGGGCCCTTTAAATCACCCCCGGGGCTCCCAGCTGCCTCTGCAGCTGGGAGCTCCGGGGTTGATTTAAAGGGCCCAGGGGCTCCCAGCTGCTGCTGCCCCGGCAGCGGGGCGCTCCGATCCTGATTTAAAGCGCTGGGCATTTAAAGGCCCCGCCTCTTCTGGTTGAGGCTCTGCCCCCTCCTAAGGACTCCAGAGTACCGGTAAGTCCTTTAAGTTACTTTCACCCCTGGATGGAGCGACCACATCTGCGCACAGTATTCCAGATGTAGGCATGCCATGGATTTGTATAGAGGCTACATGATATTTTCTGTCCTATTATCTATCCCTTTCTTAATTATTCCCAGCATTCTGTTCACTTTTTCCACTGCCACTGCACATTGAGTGGATGTTTTCAGAGAACTATCCATGACTCCAAGATCTTTTTCTTGAGTGGTAACAGCTAATTTAGACCCCATCATTTTATATGTATAGTTGGGATTATGCTTTCCAATGTGCATTACTTTGCATTTGTCAACATTAAAGTTCATCTGCCATTTTGTTGCCCAGGCACCCAGTTTTGAGAGATCCTTTTGTAGCTCTTCCAAGTCTGCCTAGGTCTTAACTATCTTTAGTAATTTTGTATCATCTGTAAATTTTTCCATCTCACACCTCTCTGTCCCATGCAGGACATAGGGCCTTCACCCCTGCCTTTCATCTTTGCTGCAGTCTTAGCGTTTTCCCATGTCATTTTGATAGCTTCAATTCTGCTTCTATTGTGCGTTTCCATTGTATCCTTGGGCTATCTCATCACCTCTTGCCCTGAGGGTTCCAGTCTAATGCCTGTCTTATGTTATTTGGGTCTTTCCTCCATGTATGTCATAGCCCTCTCCATTTTGATGGGCTGCATTGTTTAAAACTGATTAATATGAATATTTTATATTATTAATAATATTTAATAATAATTAATAATATCTCTGGGGTATGTCAGACTGCTAGGCATTCTCCACAAAATAGCTATCATATGAGTTTTAACCAGATACCTCTTCAAGCCCATAGCTTTCTGTAGCAGCCATTTATAAACTATTGATTTCACAAAGTAAGGCTGGTGTGGAAATGAGCAATTCCTTTCCTTAAGAAGAGTCCTGTGTCTTCTGAACTGAGCCACTAGATGGTGGAAAAACACAAGCAATGCATATAGAATACAGAAAGTGTATTTTCTTCAGTGTGTGTTTCCTGGACTGTAATGTCTGATTAAAGCGCTTGTGTTGGTTAAGTTATTTAGTCCAAATAAAGAGGAAAAGCCCTCGCAAAGCAAAACTGATATGAGCAGAACAAGCACTCACATTTCTTTTCTTCCTGTGGCTGCTCTTCAAGATGAAGGCAATATAAGACAATTTAATTTTCGAGTGGCTTTCATATAACATCTGTTCCAAAATGCTTTATAGAGTTAGATAATGCAGTTAGATATCTAAAATAACAACAAAAGCAGCAGGAGAGAGTAACAGAGAGCATGGGCAAGCAGAAGAGATGTTTTCAAGTCAAATGGAAGGTCAATGAGGTGGAGAGATACAGACAGGAGCTGCAGAACTGAAGATTGCTGTACCAGTCCAAGAGTAGCTGGATTGTGTGAAGGAACACAGGAAGCTGATGACAAGTAGAGGGAAGATGACATTATCTTCTGGCTAAGGTGCTGGACTGGGTCTCCATTTTTGGCTCTTCTGCAGGATTCCGGTGTGACCACGGACAAGTCCCTCCGTGCCTCAGTTTCCTGTCTGTGAAATGGGACTAATATGACTTTTCTGTGTCTTCATCTGTTTAGAATGTAAACCCTTTGGAGCAGCCTTTACATTGGCATTTCCTGAATGTTTAGTTCTTAGCTGTACAATCTTTTTGGTACGGTATAGCCTAGGATACTTTAAAAAAAGAAAAAATATGGAAAAAAGTTTAACATACCCATAAAAAGAAGCTTCCTTTTTTTTAGGTTTTCAGAGGTCTGCTGGCTTGCAAAAACTGCTAATAATGCATGCAAAATCCATCAGCTGGGACTTTTTGGCTAGGCAGCAGTGGACCACTCTGTCCCATGTCAGGATATGTGCAGAAGGGAGCCCATCTCATTCTCACCTTCCAAGGTCCTTAGGAAAGTGTCTCTGTCCTGCAAAGTTTAGGAGATGTGTAGAGATGCACCACAATAGAATGCACTCTATTGTGGTGCATCTCTTGGAAACCTTGCAGAATATACTGCTGCTCCCTCCATCCCCTTTGCACCATCCAAGATGGAGTCTTGCCTAACACCCATGCATATTAGTGTTATATTTTTGGTCACTAGTGATTTTAGTTGCAAAACCCTTTGGGGCAGGGATTATCTTTTTGTTCTGTGTTTACATGGTGCCTAGCACAATGGGATCCTGTCTGTAATGTGGACTTTAAAGCGCTACGGCAATACCAATAGGCCTATGTAGTGCAGCCTTCCTTACCTGCAGACTTTTCAAGCTTAGCAAGAAAATGCTTTCTAACTCTATTGCTCATCGCAGCCAGTTTTCACCGGAACACTCAGAAGACATGTCTCTGCAGTACAGGACTAGGGCTACCATATGTCCGGATTTCCCCGGACATGTCCGGCTTTTCAGTCTATAAATAGCCGTCCGGGGGGGATTTTTAAAAATCTAAAAATGTCCGGGATTTCCCCCCGGTCAGCTATTTATAGATAGAAAAGTGGCGGCCAAGCGCCGCTGGGCATCCAAAGCCCCTTCCCGGCTCCCCCCATCCCCTGCAGCCTTACCACGCCGTCGGCCCCGCAGCTATCTTCCCCCTTCTCCCCTCCCCTGAACGCTCCGCCCCCTCTCCTCCCCCTCCCCTGCTTCCCGCGAATCAGATCTTCGCAGGAAGTCTGAAAAGAAGCAGGGGCAAGCGGGAGGCAGCAGCAGGTAAGCTGGGGCAGGGGGGGCGCGAGGAGGAGAGCTCCGGGGAGGAGCGGCCTTGGCCCAGCGGTTCCCGGCTGCCCCAGCGGCTCCGGCCCAGCTCAGGCCCCAGCACTCCCAGCCCGGACCCGGCCCAGCTCGGGCCCCCGCAGCGCTGGCCCGGCTCGGGCCCCAGCATCCCCAGCCCGGACCCGGCCTGGCTCGGGCCCCAGCAGCGCCGGCCCGGCTCGGGCCCCAGCACCCCAGGCCCGGACCCAGCCCGGCTCAGGCCCCAGCACCCCTGGCCCAGACCCGGCTCGGGCCCCAGCACCCCCGGCCCAGCTCGGGCCCCAGCAGCGCCGGGCGAGCACCTCTGGCCCGGCCCCAAGCCCCGCAACCCTGGCCGGAGCTCCGGCCTGAGCACAGCCCGATTCCTGGGCTCTTTAAAGCCGGCCCTGGTCAGGGGACAGGGAGGGGGGGTTGGATGGGTTGGGAGTTTGGGGGGGGCTGTCAGGAGGGCAAGGGTGTGGAGAGGGGTTGGGACAGTCAGGGACAGGGAGCGGGGGGGTTAGATGAGTCTCGGGGGGGCTGTCAGGGGGGCAGGGGTGTGGAGAGGAGTTGGGACAGTCAGGGACAGGGAGTAGGGGGGGGTTAGATGGGTCTGGGGTTCTGGGGGGGCTGTCAGGGGGCAAGGGTGTGGAGAGGGGTCGAGGCAGGCAGGTAGCAGAGGGGGTTGGATGGGTCAGGAGTTCTGGGGGTCCTGTCGGGGGCAGGGAGCAGTTGGATAGGGCATGGGAGTCCCTGGGGGTCTGTCTGGGGGCGGGGGTGTGAATATGGGGTGGGGGTATAGATAAGGGTCGGGGCAGTCAGGGGACAGGTAGGGTCGTAGGGTGTTCTCAGGAGGGGGCAGTCAGGGGACAAGGAGCGGGGGGGGTGTTGAGGGTTCTGAGGGGGGCAATCAGGGGGTGGGAAGTGGGAGGGAGTGGATGGGGGTGGGGCAGGGCGGGGCTAGAGTGGGGCTCCCCCCCCCCCCAGTGTCCTCTTTTTTGCTTGTGGAAATATGGTAACCCTATACAGGACTAGCTGCATGCTACATTTCAAATCCCTAGCTGCTTCAGCTGTAGAGCTGTTCACAATAAAGGTCATAAGAATGTTTTATAATAGGGGTAGGTGTAATTATCCCCACTCTCCTTGTACTCCACAACTGGCCGGATGTTTTTTGATCTTTAAAAAGTCTAATCTTTGGACCAATACCAAGCCTAGGACATCTGTGCCCAAAAATGAGCTCTGAGTGGCTGGAAACAGGGTTAGGAAAGAAAGCTTGGGGCAGCCTGAGTCTGCTATAGTAATGAAAGCAGTGCGGACAATAGGCTTAGCAGTTTCGCAAATAGTCCATTAACTAGAAAGGATGGGCTGAAGGCTCTGGCCTGGGACTGTAGAGTTCTAGCTTCAATTCCCAATTCTGCCACAGACTTCATGTGTAAGCTTGGGCAAGTCACTTCACTTCCCTGTGCTTCAGGTCCCCCATTTGTTTAACAGGGTTGATGATAATACTCCTTTCTCTGTCTTGTCTATTTAGACTGTAAGCTTGTCAGGGCAGGCACTGTCTATGTGTTTGTGCAGCACTTAGCACAGTGGGGCCCTGATCTTGGCTGAAGCTTCCAGGTGTGTCTGCAATTACAAATAACAGTAAATTGGGTGTAGTTGAGAAGTAGCCTGGGGTTTGGAATGTTGGGTTTGTGGCTCTCTGGGCTGGTTGGTTTGTGCACTCCAGGGGAGTGTCGTTATTTGGGAACAATAATTTTAAAAGGGAGTGTTGACGTTCTACTTCCATGTTTTAAATACATTTTAACTGTGCTGATTTTTAGATGGAAGATGTTCAGATGTTCATGGCCCAAATTCATAGCAGGTATTTCTCTTGGTGGATCTGACCATCAGGACCTGTATATTTTTTTTCAAACCAGTGCGTACAGCAGCGGATGGAGACTTGAGAGTGTCGTTCCTATCAGACCATGTGTGATAAGGCAGGGACTCTCAAGGCATGGATTTAATGTCTGGAGCCTATGTCTTCACAGATCTAGTTTTAAATACAGTAGCTTCCATGTTGCATCTATTGGGTAAGAGAGAGGGGAGACTATTGGGGGTTATTTGCCCTTCTATCTACTCAGAAAAAAATTAAAGGTAAATCAGTTTCATGTCTTTGAGTGACATTCATCCTGGTGCAGAGGGTTCAATAATGCCCTGAGCTGGCCCTCTGCACAAAGTTTCACCCACCACAAATTGGGTCAGGAGAATTAGTCTGAGAACTAAAAAAAAAAGTAAGAATCCTGCACCTAACCCAAGATTTTTTGCTCATTTCTGGAAACAAATCTGAGCTCAAGGTTCTAAATTGTTTGGTTAACTGTCCCTCCCCATCTTTCTCTTTCATTTATCTATACCTCCCTAGTGGTTAGAAGCAGAACAACTAAAATTCCATAAGAGAGACTCTTGTTGTTTGTCGAAGCTTTGAAATGCCAGGATATCTGGATGAACATGTGATCTTTTGGGAACAAATCCTGCACTCTGTACCTTGCCCCCCAAAAGTTGTCTCTTTAAATCTTTAAAACGGGATACTGTGCCTAGAGCAGGTAAGAACAATATTGTTCCCACAACATGACTGCACTGTTCCCCAAAAGACAGCTGAACTCCTCTGCAAAGGTGCTGAAATGTCCCCACTCCTTGTTTGCTTTTTTTTTAACCTTTCTTTTAAAGATCATCCTCAAAGGCCACAGCATATGAAAAAGTCCTGACAGGTTAAGAAAGCAAAAGCATATGCTGAAAGGACAAAACAATCCCCAAATAAATCAATAGCTATATTTCTGACTGTTTTAAAACCAATTGCTTTAGGTGCCACTATTGTGAATCACTTCTGGTTCTGATCAATACCCCCTGGCAGCCGTACAGCTATTCAGATAAGCTATCAGTGGAACTAATTGTTGTTGAAACCAGGCCCGTTTGATCCGTAAGGCAGGGGTGTTTTGTTTTTCTTATGTTAGTGACATAGAATGGCTTAAATTCAATTTGACTTGTGCCAGGCTTTGCTAGCTCATTTCAAGTGTGTGCCCCCAGTTTAATGGAACAAAACTTAGTTGGGTCTTCACACTGTACACGAGAGAGCTGGAAATACTTCCGTTGTTCAGAATTGCTCACAATGTTGACCCCAATGCAACAAAGCACTTAAACATACGCTTAACCTTAAGCATATAAAGTAGTTCCATTGACTTCAGTGGGGCTGCTCATGTGCTTAACTTTAAGCAAGAACTAAGTTTGCTGGAATTGGCTGAGCACAGCACAAAAAAGAGCACGGGGCAGATTGTCAGCTGGTATACATCAGCATAGTTCTAATGAAGTCATATGCCAACTTACCTCATGGATTTATTGTATCTTATCACTCTCTTAAATTTCCATTTTAACTAAAGGACATTCCTACACAGTACACAATGAAGTCTGCTTTGCTTTTCAGACAGAAGTATTACCATATGCTTCAGACATGACCACAATCTAGTATTGTGCAGAGGCATCAATATACTCTTCCGTGCATGGAAGCATTTACAGATGTTGTAGCCAGTTGTACTGTATTTTAGTGCTGCATGGGGAAAGTGAAATTTAAACAAAGCCACAGAGTTAAGGTGACACAGGGCTATTGCAGAGAATGATAGCCTATCCCTGCACCTGTCTGTGAGGGTGAGATTAAACATACTGAGCCATACTCACCACTGGCATAAGTGATGCAATTTAGTCAAGACCTAGGGCTGGTCCACTCTAACCCCCCACTTCGAACTAAGATACGCGACTTCAGCTATGTTATTCACGTAGCTGAAGTCGAACTATCTTAGTTTGAACTTATCGCGGGTTCACACACAGCAGGCAGGCTCCCCCGTCGACTCCGCGTACTCCTCTCACCAAGCAGGAGTACTGGCATCGACGGCGAGCACTTCCGGGATCGATCTGGGATCGATTTATCGCGTCTAGACAAGAAGTGATAAATCGATCCCAGAAGATCGATTGCTTACCGCCAGACCCGGAGGTAAGTATAGACATACCCCTAGTTGCAAATATGTGCAGCTATTTGGTTTGCCAAAACCAGCCAACAGTATTAAAACCAGGGCAGGCTGAATATTTTCCATAGAGAAAACAACAAGGAGTCCTTGTGGCACCTCAGAGACTAACAAATTTATTTGGGCATAAGCTTTCGTGAGCTAGAAACCACTTCATCAGATGCATGGAGTGGAAAATACAGTAGCAGGTATATAAATATATATACATAGTACATGGAAAGATGGGAGTTGCCTTACCAAGTGGGGGTCAGTCTAATGAGACAATTCAATTAACAGTAAAATACCAAGGGAAGAAAAATCACTTTTGTAGTGGTAATGAGGGTGGCCCATTTCAAACAGTTGACGAAAAGGTGTGAGTGACAGTAGGGGGAAATTAGTATGGTAAAATTAGGTTTTGTAATGACCCATACACTCCCAGTCTTTATTCAGGCCTAATTTGATGGTGTCCAGTTTGCAAATTAATTCCAGTTCTGCAGTTTCACATTGGAGTCTGTTTTTGAAGTTTTTTTGTTGAAGAATTGCCACTTTTAAGTTTGTTATTGAGTGACCAGGGAGGTTGAAGTGTTCTCCTACTGGTTTTTGAATGCTGTAATTCTGGTGTCAGATTTGTGTCCATTTATTGTCTGGTTTGGCCAATGTACATGGCAGAGGGGCATTGCTGGCACATGATAGCACATATCATATTGGTAGATGTGCAGGTGAACGAGCCCCTGATGTTGTGGCTGATTTGGTTAGGTCCTATGATGGTGTCCCTTGAATAGATATGCAGACAGAGTTGGCACCGGGGTTTGGTGGGGGGTTTGGTTCCTGGTATGAGGCACTCAAAGTAGAACTCGTGAGGCATTGCAGACACATTTCCAAATGGAAATTGCCAGTTTCCTGCTGAAAATTCTCAGAAGAAAACTTTTTTTTTTTTTTTTTTTTACCAAAATGTCATAGTTTTCTGTAGAAAACAACTGGTGAAAACAGGTGGGTTTTTTTTTTCTCCATCAAAATTTTCTGCAGGAAAATCCCCATTTTCCAGTCATCTCTAATTAAAACACTATTGATGAAGTTCAGTGTGTTTTGAAGATGACTGTCCACTGACTGCTCTTCTTCCTTGTCCTCTGACAGTTTAAGGGGTTCATTTTAAAAACAGGCTGAAGAGTCTTACTGTGCTACAACATGAGGTGTTAGATGAGGGGGATGTGAGGAAAGAGTTTTCTGTGTGTTGCATCACCTATTGTGTGATGTCTTGTATGTAGATTAGCTCTTCTGTATGAAAAGCCATCTCTTCGTACAGTGGTTAGCAGAGCAGGGCTCTGATCTGATCCACAAGTGGGGTCCTTAGGCAAAACAATAATACAGATACATAAAAATGGTGAATGATTTTGTGAAATGTTTTCTGTGAATAAAATTCATTAATTTTGAAAGTTTGACCAACTCCACTGAAACAAGGTTCCATGAAATTATCAGAATGGTCCCTGCTGGCCTTAGAATCTGAAAGCTCTTTGTTCTATTACTATTCATTAGGCTTCATTCAGCCTTGGTGTATCTGGCTCAAGCAAATCTGTGGCCAGCTGCAAGTGCATCCTGTTGCTCCCATAGCTGCAAGGCCTAAGATTCAGTGTGTGACCATCTCACACCTGCCCCAAACTCCTACCATAAGCCATCTGGTGAGTTCACTGCTAAGACAAGGGAGTGTAGAATGGGAAGGAGTGCAGAATGGGGAGGAGCCTACTATGACCCCCAGCCAGGACTATGATAGAGGTGGAGATCCCAGTTCTCGTTACCACAGAGCATTGTCAGGATGAGTTAGCTCATTTTCCGCACCATGTGACAATGAAGCATGAACAGTAAAAGCAAGATTAGCATGGATGAGATTCCATGACAGCACTGTCTGAACTGGTTATTACAAGAGGGGTGAACATGTCCCACTCTGATTTTTTTTGATAGTCCCAAAAAGCGAACTAATCATATTTGAAATGCTGGCGCACAAGCTTTATCCTTACATCCCTTCACTGGCTGTGAATTTTCAGCAAATCCATTGACTAAGGGTAGTATTTTTCCTACCATGTACTGTCTCCGGAGTTATGGCTTAGCGTGAAGATTTGCTTTTTTCCCCCTATCTCTCTTCAAACCCAGATAGCTTGGGTTACTATTGCAGTATTTTTTGTACCTGGGAATAGAATTGCAGTTCCAGTACAAAGGCGTTTTTTACACTGTAGGTAGCTCTCCTCTTTAAGGGCTGTCTTTCTGCCTTTCATGATAGTCCCAAACAAATTGCCTACTTTCATGATTTGCTCTTGCTTTTGACATCAAGTAGGTCTTATAACAATGTCATGTGAATAATATTAAGCCATTTCACTTGCTACAGAAATGGGTGCATGCGTATGCCACTAGTGTTTGCAAAACTGCAATTACATCAACAATTAAAACTGAGAAAGGAAACAAAGGAAACGCTTTACATTAAATAGTACCAATTACAGAGTAAGTACCATGATGCTAAGAAAAGTAAATGTTCTAGTTTATGTTATGTTCTATAACTAGCAATGAGAAAACTCTTGTACTGTTTGTAGATGTTTGACTTTATTGTTTCAGAAACAGTCTGCAGCCGTGCTACCTGTGATCTCATAAAATAAGTAGAGTCAGGTTTGGTAGATATTTGGATGGAGACATCCATGGAATAATCAGCATTCCTAAGACATGTTGGTGTTTATTTAGTAGATAGCTCTTTACTGCTGTGTTTCAGTCAAACCCATTCCTTGTCAGTGTGATGGGGTGCACTGTGTTGCTGGAGGTGAGATCCTTCAGAAAAGACACAACATTTAGATATAGTTCATTCATGGTTGTTGAAAATTCCACAACTCTCTTTCAGGAGTAGGACTTCTCTATTGGAATCTTGGAATTACATTCCGTCTACTTAAATTCTATTGTCATTTTTAACTGCCTCAGTATTTTCTTTTCTTTTCTCCCACCACCTGTCCCAAAAACTGTATTGTTTAATTATTCTGGTGCCTTTATAAGCCAGCGATGAGTTCACTTCTCAGGTGCCATTGGACAAATCATGTAACCTTCCTCTGGCTCAATGTCCCCCCATCTGTAAAATGAGGATTATATTTCCCTCCCTTAAGCAATCCTATGAGGAAAAACTCATTAAAGTCTGAGAGTTGCTCAGATCCTCTGGTGATGCGCAGCACAGAAAAGAATTGCTAGCTGCAATATTGACATCTTGTTCCAGAGGTAGCTGCATTTTGTTGATGGTTGTTCTGAAATGTGTATATAGTTTATAATTCTGTGGAGTGCTTTGTTGCTTGCAAAGGGTGCTCTATCAGTAAATAATTATGACATTTGTAACTGCTACAGTGTTACAATCTGAACACAAAGCAGTGATTTGTTACACAGGGGCTGTAGCGGAGTCTTGCTATGTGCAATAAATGGAAATAAATGGATGCTTGAGAGACTTGATCCATTCTGGACAGATTTTAGGCAGAAGTATTAGTGCAGCACAGAATATAATGGGCTCCGCGTTGTACAATTTCCCTCTTTCTGATTGTGTGCCCTGTTGGTCTGCTATCAAACCTCATGGTTCAGGGTTTAAGACAATCTCTAGCAGGGGGCAGGGTGAGATATTCAAGGAGCAGATCATCCCACGTCTGTTTGCTGTGGGGTTCCTTATCTCTGTCTGGGAGGCATCTGCTGCTAGTCCCTGTTGGACACCGGATAAGCTGGACCACAGGTCTGATCTGGTATGGAAATTCCTGTGGTTCTATAACTTTGAAAGAGAGAGAGAGATCTACAGGTCTCCCCCATAGTTTCCTTCATCCCCTGATTACTGCCCTCATTCTCCAACTCTTATCTCTTCTTGGCTCTGATTTCCTTACCAGATGCTCCTCAAGAGCGTGTGTAGAAGGTAGGTTCAGATGGTGACCCATAGGGCGTGGAATTGCTCTGCCATCTGGCCAGGCTGCAGGTATGTGAAGGGGATGCTCCAGCTGCATTTCCCAGCGCCAGTCCACACTACTGCATTGGGAAGGGAGCACATCAGCTGTCCATCTCCCAGCTGCCCCTCAGCGCCTTCCACAAATCCTTGGGTGTCTCTGGCCAGTCAAGACAGCGGTAGGGAAAGGGATGGAGCAGTATTTTTATTTACATTTTCAGCCACTGCAGGACCTAAGCAGCCAGAAACCATTATATTTGCATGTGTTCTTGACTTCCCGTATAGCATGTCCAAAACTGATGCTGTAGTGTATCAGCAGATATATTTGGAGAATATGGATATAAATCACACTGGTCTACTTGATTCTGGTCAGTTTTCACAGGCGTCATTCCCATTTTAAAGATGGCAGAGGCAAGATGACAGCAATGGGTTTGGGTGGTCCAACCTTTCCAGTGCAGCGGGATGGATGTTAGTTTTGGGCATCTTTGCAGGGCACATACAGAAATACAGATGTGTACTCTACGTACAGTGTGTGCAAAGATGCCATTTTGTAGAGCTGGTCTGCTGCAGGGGAGAGGCAGATGTGTTCAGGGGCTGGATGGAATAGTTCCGTGGGCTGAATCTGGCCCATAGGCTGCCAGTTGGACCACCAGAGCTTCCTTAGTCTACCACTTGCCATGACTTTTGGGTATGATAGTTTGAATTATTTCTTATGATGTGTATTTGAGGCAGTGGGACGGTTCAAGGAAAAGGAAAACAAAACGTTACATGTGATATTGGTTGTATGCTGAGGTTTGTAATATTCCTGAGCAGATGCCAGCAAATATATGTAACGGATGTCAATAAGCTTTTTGTCAATTGGTGTGCAACCAATTAAAGTTACAAATGATATAGGAGATAAGCAAGAATTCTGGCACATCATCTGCAACTGCTTATGTTCTTGTTCTTTGTAAGAAGTAGCAAAGCTTCAGAACATTGCAGGGTGTTGTCTTTTAATTCCTAGTGCAAATCTGGCCCAGGGTGATGTGACGGAAAGCCCCCCTGTATTTACCCCTTACACACTATTACAATAATCTTTGTACAAAATGTGCCTTGTAAGATATTGTTTGAAAACTCATAACTTGCTGGTCAATAATACCATGGTGAAATGTATGTAGCAACATTGTGGAAAATTATGCATTGGTGGCACATGTTCAAACCCACATATCCCCGATTAGGCACAAGTGGTCAAACAGGTCTTAAACAAAGGAGTGTGTGTTCACTGCAGTTGATATATATGTTATGGACAGGATCCTCAGACAGTGAAAGGATCAAGACAGGAGAAAATAAAACTCTGCATTTCAGCAAACAGGTGAGAAGAAACAGCATGGAACCTCTTTCACTACTAGACACCATGTCACTTTCTTTACTGTTTGAATAAACTGCTTTGAGGGGTAACTTTCAGGAAAAAGGGGCATCTCAAAGGTGGACTGGACTCTAAAAGTGAGGGGCAAAAACACCCTAGCATCTCTCTCCCTATCCATCTCTCTCTTTTCACTAAGAAGACAAAAGAAACAGCCACTGGATTTTGGGAGAAGATCCTGGCCTGAGAGTTTGGTCAGCAATGTTACTGGAAACATAAGAGACATCATCTTGAACCAAGTCTAATTTGTTGAGTTTAGAATCTTGTTGAGTTTTATCTTTTTCTTGTAACCATTTCTGACTTTAATGCCTCATTACTTGTACTGACTTAAAATTTCTCTCTTTGTAAGTAAATAAACTTGTTCTATTCTTTAATTAAAATGAATCTAGTGTTGTCAATTGTTTGGGTATCTCCATTTGAGGTAGCAGACTGTTATATGTTGAATCTCATAGAGGGCAATGGACCTAATATATCTGGATTGTCCAGGAGAGAGCTGGACAGTGCTGAATACATGTTTTTGGAGGAAGACTTGCACTGTATGTAAGTAGTAGTAACCAAGGCTGCTTGAAGCCAGAGTGTGGCTGGTGTTTGCTGCCAGGCTGCTGGGGTCAGAGCTGCTGGATCGGGGCTGTGGCCATACACAGATACTCAGGGTGTGACCTGCATGCATGTGAGGAGCCCAGGTTGGGAGCTACAGCAGCACAGCATTGTGAGGCACCCCAGTCTTCGGAGGCAAGTGGTAATAGCCCTTCACAGGTCTGGATTGCACCCCGGAATGTCATAGGTGGAAGCCACTAAATATCCTAAGTATTTGAGGGCTGTCATACTGTCTGCCTGAGATGAATTAGTGGCCTCAGCCTAAATCCTAGCAGACCGAGTGTCCACATCAGAAAAATCACCACCATAATATGCACTAGCTGGTCCCATTGTCAGGAGAGGCCAAAGATTGAGTTGCCCTTTCACTCATACAGGGGGGTCCTCAAAGTCAGGGTCATGTTCCATTGGTGGGGCCACGTAAGGGAGCCTGGTTTGGTCCAGTGAATATACAGAGGACGTGTCTCCCTGGCTCTCCCTCTGCAACCCATACGTGTGTCCGACACTTTGCCGATGGCTGCTAAGGCTGTCGGGGTGCCCAGGCTAGCTGCACTGCTGTCCCCTCTCTGGGTCTCTTTGCATGCACCCCCAGGAGTGATGAGCCTCGAGCTTTCACCTCTCTCAGCATGGAATCCCATGACTCTCCCTCTTATACCAGGACCTTGGTTGCAGATCCCTGTGTACTAACCAAGATTACCCCAGCAGGCCCAATTACCTGCAGACCTGCTCTTGGGGAGCTGTGTCCAGTGGTCTACACAGAACAGCCGTAGGGCCTTTCCAAAACAAGGTACTGCTTATTCTTAGCAGCAGGAACACCGCAGAGCACAAGAGAACAATGGTTTCTAACCAATAAAACAGTTTATCTCCCTAGAGTTTACTATCCCCTCTGACGATAGATGGGGAGGCCAAGCTTCTTCATACTTCCTCTGCCGAGCTTCTCTCTGCCTCAGCCTCTTCCCTCAAACAGCCCCTGACAACTGACCCCTCCCTTCTCCTTATAGATAGAGGCTTTTTAAACATTTTGTGTCCTTTTAATCTTAGGGCTGGTCTAGATGACAAAGTTAGGTCAGCTTAACTATATCTCTCAGAGCTGTGAAAGATTTCCCACCCTGTGCAATGTAATTAAGCCAAGCTAAACCCCAGTGTAGACAGTGCTCCATCGATGGAAGAATTCTTCTGTTGACCTACCTACCATCGCTGTAGTAAGTGTCTACGCGTTTCTAATGTAGACATAATCTTAGGCCTGGTCTACACTAGAGAATTAGGTCAGTTTTACTATGTTGGTCAGGGGTGTGAAAAATCCACACACCGCTGAGTAGCGTTGTTAAGCCAACCTATGTAGATAGTGCTAGGTTGACAGCAGGTCTTTTGTTGACCTAGCTACTGCCTCTTGGATTATGTACACGTAGGTAGTGTCTACACTGAAGTGCTACAGCAGTTGTAGTGTTTTAAGTGTAGACAAGTCTTTAGACTCCTAGCTCAGGCAAAATAAGCCCTTTAACTTCACTGGAGCCAAGGCACACAGGCTGTTCCCAGTTAATATCCCACTCTTTCTTCTCTAACGACCCTGAAGTGTTTTACCTAGAGGTGTCTTATCTCTTGTCATTGTTTTATTTCCTGCTTGTTTTTCCTAACAGCCCCTTTAGAATTAACTTCACACAGGCAGGGTATGTCTATGTTACACGGGCACAGCTATGCTGGTGCACTGTCTTATAAGAATATAAGTACATAAGAACAGCTGTACCAGGTCAGACCAAAGGTCCATCTAGCCCAGTATCCTGTCTACCGACAGTGGCCAATGCCAGGTTCCCCAGAGGGAGTGAACCTAACAGGCAATGATCAAGTGATCTCTTTCCTGCCATCCATCTCCATCCTCTGACAAACAGAGGCTAGGGACACCATTCCTTACCCATCCTGGCTAATAGCCATTAATGGACTTAACCTCCATGAATTTATCCAGTTCTCTTTTAAACGCTGTTATAGTCCTAGCCTTCACAACCTCCTCAGGTAAGGAGTTCCACAAGTTGACTGTGCGCTGCGTGAAGAAGAACTTTTATTTGTTTTAAACCTGCTGTCTATTAATTTCATTTGGTGACCCCTAGTTCTTGTATTATGGAAATAAGTAAATAACTTTTCCTTATCCACTTTCTCCACATGATAGAGGATTTTATATACCTCTATCATATCCCCCCTTAGTCTCCTTTTTTCCAAGCTGAAGAGTCCTAGCCTCTTTAATCTCTCCTCATATGGGACCCGTTCCAAACCCCTAATCATTTTAGTTGCCCTTTTCTGAACCTTTTCTAGTGCCAGTATATCTTTTTTGAGATGAGGAGACCACATCTGTACGCAGTATTTGAGATGTGGGCGTACCATTGATTTATATAAGGACAATAATATATTCTCAGTCTTATTCTCTATCCCCTTTTAATGATTCCTAACATCCTGTTTGCTTTTTTGACCACCTCTGCACACTGCATGGACATCTTCAGAGAACTATCCACGATGACTCCTAGATCTTTTTCCTGACTCGTTGTAGCTAAATTAGCTACCATCATATTGTATGTATAGTTGGGGTTATTTTTCCCAATGTGCATTACTTTACATTTATCCACATTAAATTTCATTTGCCATTTCGTTGCCCAGTCACTTAGTTTTGTGAGATCTTTTTGAAGTTCTTCACAGTCTGCTTTGGACTTAACTATCTTGAGCAGTTTAGTATCATCTGCAAACTTTGCCACCTCACTGTTTGTCAGATTTCTGGAAATCTAAGTACACTATGTCCACTGGATCCCCCTTGTCCACATGTTTGTTGACCCCTTCAAAGAACTCTAATAGATTAGTAAGACACGGTTTCCCTTTACAGAAACCATGTTGACTATTGCTCAACAGTTTATGTTTTTCTATGTGTCTGACAATTCTTAACTATTGTTTCGACTAATTTGCCCGGTACCAACATTAGACTTACCGGTCTGTAATTGCCGGGCTCACATCTAGAGCCCTTTTTAAATATTGGTGTTACATTAGCCAGGGCCGGCTCTAGGTTTTTTGCTGCCCCAAGCAAAAAAAATGTTGGCTGCCCCCCCGTCCCAGCCCTGGGCTCCTCGCCGCACCCCCCTGCTGCCCCAGCCCTGGGCTCTCCCCCCTCCCACCCACATCCCCTGCTGCCCCAGCTCTGGGCTCCCTCATTCCTCCCCACCATTGCCCCCCCGCCCACACCTCCTGCCACCCCAGCCCTGGGCTCTCTCCCCCCCACCTGCACCCTCCTTCCACCGCAGCCCTGGGTCACTGGTAACTCGCTCCCACGGCAGGTCATTAAGCAGGAATTTTAGATGTGCACAGAACACAGACAGGATTGGTTCCCATATGGTTACTGCAGTAAAGTGGAACAATTTTCAGCTTGTGTGATTGGAGGATATCTGGATGCATATTATAAGACTGTCCTACATAAATGAGGAAAAGTTGAGGTGCCTTTATTATTCTTTTGTTCCACTCTTTCTTTCTATGGGGAATTTGCCAATGCAATATCACTGTCTTCCTTTTACACAAACAAACAAACAAACAAACAAACAAAAAGGCAATGGCTGTTGAAAATAGCAATTCCAGTCCTAATAACCACTGGGAAGCATTTCTTGCTCAATTTTATCCTACTTTTTCTACAGCAAGTTACAGTGGATCAGTATATTTCATTTGGGAGAAATGAAGTAACAGCTGCCCAAACTGAGCTTGAGCACTCCTGAATTTTGAGGTGTTCAAATCTGGAAGGAAGGTGCTGGGCGGGGGGGGGGGGGGGGGTTGTGGCTCCACGGGGGAGCACGGCAGCATGTATGCTGCGCGGAGCCAGACATGCTGGTCTGAGTGGCACGGTAAGGGGGGGTTGGATGGGGCGGAAGTTCGGGGGGGGAGCAGTCAGGGGCAGGGAGAAGGGGGGGTTAGATGAGTCACGGGTTTGGGGGGGCAGTCAGGGGACAGGCAGCGGTTGGATAGGCATGGGAGTCCCGGGGGTTTGTCAGGGGACAGGTAAGGGGTGGGGTCCTAGGGCGGAAGTTGGGGGGGGTCTCAGGAGGGGGCAGTTGGGGACAAGGAGAAGGGAGGCTTAGATGGGCTCCCAAGGGGCAGTTAGGGGTCCTGGGAGGGGGTGATCAGGAGACAGGGAGCAGTGGGGCTTAGATAGGGGGTGGGGTCCTGGAGGGCAGTTGGGGCAGTGGTCCCAGGAGGGGGTGATCAGGGGACAGGGAGCAGGGGGGGTTGGATGGGTTGGGGTTTCTGTGGGGGGCAGTCGGAGGGAGTGGATGGGGGCAGGGTGGGGCGGGGGGGCTACCCTCCCTCCCCGTGGAGTGTCCTATTTTTTTAATGTTAAAATATGGAATCCCTACTCACAGCGCAGCTCTCCATTCACAGCAGGCTGCAGCATGAGGTCTCAGCTACCTCACTCCCTCCCTCTCTTTCCTGTTGGTAGTGGTCAAGGGAATGCTGGGAAATGTAGTTCTTTCCCTACTCCAGGGCTGGCTCTATAGGCAGGGAGCTAACCAAGGAACTACAGCTCCCAAGGCCCCCTGTTGGTTCTCAGCTCCCATGCTGGATCCCTGCCGCCCCTGCAAATGGGCTGCCCCAAGTACGTGCTTGCTTTGCTGGTGCCTAGAGCTGCCCCTGACATTAGCTAACTTCCAGTCATTGGGTACAGAAGCCGATTTAAAGGACAGGTTACAAACCTTAGTTAATAGTTCTGCAACTTCACATTTGAGTTCTTTCAGAACTCTTGGGTGAATGCCATCTGGTCCCGGTAACTTGTTAATGTTGAGTTTATCAATTAATTCCAAAACCTCCTCTAGTGACTCTTCCATCTGTGACAGTTCCTCAGATTTGTCACCTACAAAAGCCGGATCAGGTTTGGGAATCTCCCTAACATTCTCAGTTGTGAAGACTGAAGCAAAGAATTCATTTAGTTTCTCCGCAATGACTTTATCGTCTTTAAGCGCTCCTTTTGTATCTCGATCATCAAGGGGCCCCACTGGTTGTTTAGCAGGCTTCCTGCTTCTGATGTACTTAAAAAACATGTTGTTATTACCTTTGGAGTTTTTGGCTAGCTTTGTCTTGCTGTAGCACCATCGTGTTGATGCTCCCTCCATTGATGGAAGGGGTTATATATAGTTAATCCACCTCTCTGAGAGGCAGTAGCTAGGTTGGCAGAAGAGTCCTTCCATCGACCTAGCTGCGTCTACACCAGGGGGTTAAGTCGAACTTACCACAGCATGTAGGACATGAAATTTTTCACAGCCCCGAGCAATGTAGCCAGGTCGATATAATTTTTAAGTGTAAACCAGGCCTCAGACAGAAGATATTCCTTACAGGACAACCATATGTAGGGTTCATAAATTAATACAGAGCAGCCGCACATCCTCACAGAAGCCACTATATACAGGACAACCATACGTAGGGTTCATAAATTAATACAGAGCAGCCCCACATCCTCACAGAAGCGGCAATAAATGAGGTAGTGTTTATTTTCACCAGCACAAAAGTAATTTGAAAATAAATGTCTCAGTGTTTGTTCAGCTCCTCACACCACCGTCGTAGTCTGAGCACCATGTGGAGATAGCTATTGACTTTCCTATCTGAGTGCGCTGATGAACACAAAGAAAGAGAAAGATGACTCCAGAAACAGAGCCTTACACATTTGCTTCAAATCTATTTTCATTACAAGCCTGGTTAACAGGCAATTAATTATGGATTAGCCTTTCCACGCTGGGAAATCTGGCTGGTTTGTCCATTAAAAAAAACCAAAAACCCAATGCAGATGTTCTGGGGGGATTTGCTCAGGAGAGTTCCTGGGGTAGAATGGCAGTGGTGGTGCAGGTTCAGGCTGAGGCTAATTTAAGTGCTGCCCCCCACTATATCTGGCCCTGAATTTGCAAATTAATATCTGGCTTAGGTTTACCGTAAGTTAAACCTTCCCCTTCTCAATGCATATTATTTGCTTGCTTGAATATTTCATCTTTACAGCACTGTGGATGATGATCCAAGTGGCCTTCCCGTCCCCTCTCCCAGGATGCCTTTATACAGTCATCTATGATTAGCCTAAAAGGTTTGGTTTTTGTTTGTACCACCCAGGGACGCTTCTCTTTATATATAAAATAGTCCTTGCAAGGGGCACTACTGAATGAGCCAGGAACAATGGGAGAAGGGATTTCTTAATTAACATAAGGCTATGGAAAAACTCTGTAAAAGGCAAGAAAAACTTTCCTGAACAATTCTCTGAGCTCATCTTGCAGGAAACAAGCTCTCACTGCATTTCTTCTTTTGCTTTCCACACGCACACACCTCATTAAAAATAAGCAAATACTGGGCTTGACGCTGGTGGGTAACGGGACCAGCTGCAGTGTGTGTGAAAAGGCAAGTCTCTTCTGATCCAGAATGTGTTCATGGTGGGAGAGCCATATAATTGCAGATACTGATTTAGTATTTTAATGAAGACAACCCCATGCAACATCTGACTGTGTGTGAATATCTGCATTTAGTGTTTACATGCACTGGCTACTCTTGCTTAAAATCCCACCCACGGTTTTCACTATGATGAAAACTTAATATTACATTTCTTTTTTAAACAAAAGAAACTAAAGAGAAAATAATTCCTGTGGGTAGAGAAGCCGTTGTGAAGCTATCAGATTCTCCATGTAAGGAAAATAACACTGTGCTTTTAGGCCCAGATTCAGGAAAGCATAGCTATTCAGGATAACACTGAAGCACAGCTCATATTCACAAAAGTACCCAGGTACCCGACTCCCACTGAATTGAAAGGGAGTTTAAGAATCTGGGTCCATGTGCTTTACTTTAAGCAGGTGCTTATGTGCTGTTCTAAATAGGGATGAATATAAGCATGTGCTTAAGTGCTTCCCCAAATTGAGGCCTTAGATCCCGATTTATAATTTGACCAATCTGTGACTGACAAAGAGCCTGATCAAAAGCCCACTGAAATCAATGAAAAATCTCCCATTGACTTTGATGGGTTGTGAACTGGGCCTAGAAGCAAACCACATATATGGGGAATTATAGACAAAGCACACAAATATGGAACAAACGGTTAATATAAAAGAGCTTCCATCTCTTAATGTCACTATCGGAGCGTAATGTCACTGTGCAAGAGTGACCAGCTCTCTGATGTGCTGTGAATCTCAAAAAGGAAGTCTGATACTTTACTTCTGAGTGACTGTCATCAGAATTCAACACATCTGTGAACCAACTGACTCATCATATTGGGAACATGCTAGTCAGTACACGCTGTTTGAACTAGTGAAGACAAGGATATTTCTTTATCCAGTAAAAAAAAAGGTTTGTATTTCCAGCAGAAGATGAACAAATGATGCAGGATGTCAAGCACCTATTTAGGACTTATTTCACAGGTCAAGCTGCCCATTCAGGACTACTCTATTATATAATTTTGACACTTATAATTATGAACAAGAGCAGTGTGTAGGAGTCAGTGATCCATGGTAAGGATACTGTGATTTCAAAGCAAATATTGGCATGCACAATACAGCAAAATCAACCTAGGTATAATTGAAAGTTAAGTTATACCAAGGATGAATAGTATTTTTCAGAATGTGCGCTATAGCATTAGAATCATGCATGCACTAACTGGATGTTGTCCAGAGCTCTGTTTGCCACTAGGATACTCATTTCTATAACATCCTTTTATATATTGTATTAAAATTAAAATATAACCCATACTAGATGTTCCCCTGTAGCAGTTTGCCTGCATAAGAGATTCTACGTAACATAAGAACTTAAAAATGGCCATACTGGGTCAGACCAAAGGTCCGTCTAGCCCAATATCCTGTCTTCTAAAAGTGGACAATGGCAGGAGCTTCAGAGTCTGCTACTGCTGCTCACTAATAGACCCTTAGTCTTGGAGCTCAACTGATAGAGGCTCATGTTCTTAGTGCTGAAGCTGTTGGGATTAAAGTATTTGGGGGTCAGTTACAAAAACAAAATTTTATTAATATCAGATCTGCTAAGAACATAGTAGAAAATGCAAAACAGCTTCATACTAGAAACCATTTTAGTTGGTAGAGTAGGTTGGAGGAAAACTGGGTCTCTCTGAGCACAGAAGTGATGGGACGTCTTGGAGCCGAGTGAGTCTTTTGGTTCCACCAATACCTTTCTGAACAGTGGTAGAGGCTGTGGCGTGTTTGTTTCCTTGAAAATGTTGCCTATAATAGGGTGGCTTGCCCTTGGGCTGGAGAGCCTGGGGTTAAGCCAACCCTGACTACAGGATGAGCCCCACTTGTGAGAACCAGGCAATTCCTTTATAAAAGGAGTCAAGTTTAAGGGCTGTTAGAGTCCAGATATGGAAGGAGCTGGAGGGAAGAGAGTGTAAGTGGCAAGAAGACTTTTGTAGGACCTTGAGTCAGAAGGAGAGTCAGAGCAGGAAAGGAAGCTCAGAGGAGGGATGCAAGCTGTCCAGGCAGGGAGGTCTGGGTGGGACCTTGATCGAAATGGGAGAGATTGGGAGACCCAGAGGGGAAGTAAAGATGTGAGCTAGGAAGTGGCTCAAGGCAAACTGCACTAGAGGTAAAGGAGTTGACCTAGCTGTGCAGCACTGTGCAGCCCTGAGCTGGAACCCAGAGCTGAGCATGACTAGTTTCCCCTACCAGCCCCAGTGAAGGGGGCTGCAGGCTGAACCTCGAAGACAGGCTGAGGAATAGCTCCTGAGAGGGCAGAAGGATCTGTTTGGCATTGACATTTTGGGGACTTCTTAGTTTGGACGTTTGCGACTGCTGAAAGGGGTGGACTTAAGATGGTGACCTGGCTGGAGGGAACAGATAGAGAAACTGCCACAGCACTGGAGAAACCATCAGCAGGGGGCGCTAGCCACACGAAAGCTGCAATAAGGTGGGTGCCTGGGGTAAATGGACTCATTTACGTTGCCCTTGAAAATGCAACTTCCTGTTGCGTCACTCAAAAGGTGGACTGGTTGGTGCTAACCTTGCTGCTGGGATCTGATGATAGCTGTCTGTGTCGGAATTATGAGGTTATTTGGCACACCTCCCTAGTCAGGCATCTCATTAACAGCAGATAATTCAGTGATGACCCCACTATATAAGGCTCATTTTAGCACTGACTAAAGGAGGAACTAGATCTAATTTCTACGATTTGAATGAGAGGCAAAAAGATTAAGTTTTATACCATTCACTTCATTTTCTGTATTAGGCTGAAATCAGCGCCTGGGTTTGCATACAGACAAGCACTCAGACAAACCCAAGCCTTCTGGTATATTTTGTCTGAGCTCAGACACTCCGAGCTCGTCTGTAAAATAAATGAACTAGAAAAGCATTCTGGGTACTGGAATGGAAAAAGGCATACCAAGCATTCTACTTTGCTTGCAGCAATTTTTTCAGTACCATATTGTAGATAATCTATGTCAATTACATTTCTGTGTGGCAGAGAAACAGGGGTAGTTCTGGAGCTCATTCAGTTTCGGCTTGGGGATCTGTGGAACTGTGCTTCCCAGTAGCTTTTCAACTGCTTACAAAACATTGCTCAGTGTAACTATAAACAGACACACAAGTTCCACAGGGAAATGGGAAGGGAGCTTAGCAGCTCTGAGAAAATTGCTTTTCTTGTGATCACAATTTTAACATTTTACAGGCAGAAGGAAACTATTTGTTATTCAATGCATAGGTGCTGGAACTAAGGGTGTTGGGGGTGCTGCTGCAACCCCTGACTTGACATGATTTCAATTATAAACAGCGTTTACAGTTTGGTTCAATGTCTCTCAGCACCCCCAGTGTAAAAATTGTTCCAACAGGCTTGATTCAATGTGACCATCAGAGTTGATGAGATGTTTTTGAAGAGGTGTTCGCTTTCAGGTCAAGTCTTCTCTGAAAATTCCATTGCTCTAGTTGAATTCCAGGCATCTAGCAAAATTCTTGGTACCACACTGGCCAAAAGAGGATTCTCCTGGTCTGAAGGTTCCCCAAGTGGCCGGCAGGTATACCAGACCCTCTTGGTGACGACTTGTACATCACCACCTCCTGATCACTGGCTATCCCCAGATGCCAGAACCTCCAAGGGCAAGCTATAGGCTGCTCTAAGTTGTGCTGGGGGCTGCACTCGCCCTCCCAGATGGTCCCTGTAAAGGCACCTTTGGCCCTGCACCCTGGAGGCTCAGCTGGACTTTGCAGACCAGGGCCATTGTATGTTTATTCTAGCCCTAGGTCACATACCTCCAAGCAACACAGTATGCTTTAAAAATACTAAATGGTTAGTTTTAACAAATCCAACATCAATAAATCACCTTATGAAATCAGATTTAAGAGAAAAATCAGTTCCTGTTTCCCAGCCTTCCTTTGTAACACATTGGCTTATGGCAGGGATCAAAGTGACTTCTTTTAGGAGCCTCTGTATTTCACAAATAGTTTATCATGTGTTCCTTCTTGCTGCCAGTAGGGGGCGTGGAGTGGGTCATCTCAGGGTTTTTTTACTAATATTTTTGCAGATAATAGGTACATTAATATAAGGGTAATTTTTTACCTGCTCACTTGGTTTCTGCAAGTCCCTTATCTATCATATTTCTGGAGGATGAGATATTGAAAAATTAAATGTTGTACTGCACAGAAGCCTTCCAGCTGCAATGCATGCAATAATCAATTAATATTTAAAGACATATATTGAATAGAGTCTTAGGCCCCGATTCAGCAAAGCATGTGAACCTCCAAATAATCCCATTGAAGTCAACAAAGCACTTAAGCAAGGGCTTAAGTTAAGAAAGTGCTTTGCTGAACTGAGGTTTCAATAAATATCCAGTGCAATCAACCCTTCCATACAGTATCAGAGGGGTAGCCGTGTTAGTCTGAATCTGTAAAAAGCAACAGAGGGTCCTGTGGCACCTTTGAGACTAACAGAAGTATTGGGAGCATAAGCTTTCGTGGGTAAGAACCTCACTTCTTCAGATGCAAGTAATGGAAATCTCTAGAGGCAGGTGTATATCAGTGTGGAGATAACGAGGTTAGTTCAATCAGGGAGGGTGAGTTGCTCTGCTACCGGTAGCAGTTGAGGTGTGAACACCAAGGGAGGAGAAACTGTTTCTGTAGAGCCATTCACAGTCTTTGTTTAATCCTGATCTGATGGTGTCAAATTTGCAAATGAACTGGAGCTGGAGCTCAGCAGTTTCTCTTTGGAGTCTGGTCCT